>NW_025965721.1:31633-32800 GCF_021869965.1 Rhincodon typus | reverse complement strand
CCAAATGGTCAAGCGGGCCCATCAGTCTGTAGCCCCATTAGTTTTCCTGAGCACTTGTTCTCCAGAGTGTCAGTGTCTGTCGTCCCACAAGGAGTCAGATTGAAGGCAGTGGATGGAGGGCTGAAGGGTAAGGGGGTGGATAGAAAGAACTGCACAAGAGCTGGTGCAGGTATGGTGGGCTGAATGGCCTCAGCCCAGAATCTAAAGCTCTTTCAATATTACAACCCCAGGGATAGAGTCACACATCAAGGAAACAGAGCCTTCATTCCAAGTTATCCATGCCGATCACTTTCTCCTCACTAACCTATTCTCACTTTGCTTGCATTTGGCTCATATCCCTCTAAACCCTTCCTATTCATGTACCGTTCTTTTAAACATTATAACTGTACCTGCATCTACCACCTCCTCTTGGCAGCTCATTCCAAATATGAACCATCCTGTGTGTGAAAAGGTTGCCCCTCAGGTCCCTTTTAAGTCTGTTTCCTCTCACCTTAAAAATATGCCCTCTAGTTTTGAACTCCCCTTCCCCAGGAAAAAAGACCATTGCTATTCACCTTGTCTATTCTCCTCATGATGTTACAAACCTCAATGAGGTCACCCCTCAATATCTTATGCCCCAGTGAAAACAAAGTCCCAGCCTCTCCTTATAACACAAATCCTCCAGTCATCATAGAATCACTACAGTGTGGAAACAGGCCCTTTGGCCCAACAAGTCCACACTGACCCTCAGAGCATCTCACCCAGACTCATCCCTCTATAACCCACCTAATCTACACATCCCTGAACACTACAGGCAATTTAGCATGGTCAATCCCCCTAGCCTGCACATCTTTGGACTGTGGGAGGAAACCGGAGCACCCAGAGGAAACCCACGCAGACACGGGAGAATGTGCAAACTCCACACAGACAGTTGCCGGAGGGTGGAATCAAACCCGGGTCCCTGGCGCTGTGAGGTAACAGTGCTAAACACTGAGCCACCGTGTTAAATCTTATCTGAACTCTCTCCAATTTAATAACATCATTCATCCAGCAGGATGATCAGAACTGTCCTCATCAATGTCCTGTACAACCTCAACATGATGTCCCAACTCAATGGTCTGAGCAATGAGGCCAAGCGTGTTAAATGCCTTCTTCACCACCCTGTCTACCTGTGATGCCACTTTCAAA
>NW_025965721.1:26866-31133 GCF_021869965.1 Rhincodon typus | reverse complement strand
CATCCAGCCCTGCACCTTGTTGTCTTGTAATTGTGCTTGATTTCCACGAAATGTTAATTATTGGACAATCAAAATACGTTGCACTTGAACCTTAATCTCTCATTGAGATCTGAATGTGGACAACGTTGATGATTACTTGAAAGGTGTCATGGTAAGAAGACAACCAGCAGTGCTTTTGCTGTTAACTGGCTGTTGATAGTTTCTCTTATGGGGAAAAAGAACAGAAAATATTGAAATTTGCTGGTTATTTTGCATGGAAAAAAGGATACATCATTTGGTATGTGGAGCATATATGAATTAGGGGATGGGTACAGGATCTCGTAAAATTGTTTATTGCTGTCAATTTGCTCTAAAGGGCTCTGTCAATGTATTTTACATATAGAATTTAATGCTAGCGACAGGTTAGGAACCTTCTGATTCCATACTACTTATAACCAGTGAAAGGAAGCCAGGAACAGAAACAGAAAGTGTTTGGGAGTCTGACAAGTCCTAGTAGTATCTATGAAGAGTGAAACAGCTTTAAGGTCCCCGGTATCAAATTATTCTTGTAATTATTATTGTAATTATGATGTTCACGAAGGGGGAGGACAAGCAAGCGGATGGAATAATGAGAGTGTTCAGAGTGAATGACAATGGGATTGCTAATGGTTTTGGAGTGATATAATGCAGAATTGATATTAATGGTAGATGTGAATAGAAGAAAATAAATCTAGAAAAGAAAAATAAAAGAATCCTAAAATTAATATCATGTAAACGAGGCATTTGCGGTTTGATCACCTCACCCTTTATTTTCAAAAGCTCTAAACATCTTCCAGATGAAGCAGTGACTCGCTTTTAATTTGTTCAATTTTGTCCACAGATTCCAGCTATACACAATGCAGTCTCTTTACTTTCCTGAGACCAAAGACAGAGTGGATAAACTCTTAGTGGATGTTAAACATGAAACATATCACGTAACTACCTCAAATTCAAATGCAGTTAATACAACCCAATGCACACCTATACTTACGCCAGCTTCTCCATTGGATCCCACCAAGAGTGTTACTACACCGCAGGGTTCTTTTTCACATTATTATAATCTATGTGCATGTTATGAATAATTATTAATTCGTTAATGGACTGACTGGAATTTTGATGAAGTTATGGCTTCCGACATTTTGACTCCAGGTTTACATTACAATTCGTCTTGCTTTAGAGTTCATACCAGTTATGACTCATTAAACGTCAAAGGTTTCAGGTATTTTTTGCAGCACTTTGAAATCTGTTTTTAATTAGGGATGAAAGACTAAATTCGAAATTTAATATGGTACTCACCCATATCCTTCACAGCATCTTGACAGGCGCTGAGTTCTGGAGAGAAAAAGCACGTTGCTCAGATCTGGTCGAAGAGGATGCTACAATTACTCGAAGCATATAATGTGTGAAAAGGAGAGGAAGGTACACAGATATTGAGTAGGTAACACGTTTAGATAAGAAAGTTCACTCTTATAGAGTGACAACTTGATAGATAGGCAAACTATTCACTATGGGGTGCGAGCCACGAAATACCTAAAAAAAAGAATCAAAGACAGAAGGACGAAATTATGAATGAAACTAATGGAGAAAAAGAGATAGAAATAAAGTTTTATAAAGCTGCACTTTTGTGCATATGTTGAGATGAGATGTCACAGAGGGATGTTGGAATGACAATAATAATCCATCCATTGTCAAACAAAACATTTGACGGGTCTCTGGCGCTATTTCACAAGACACAAAATACCCAGATAACTTATTGCTCTTGCGCTTACAAATTGAGCTTTTGTGGTACACTTATGCTCACCCTGCTTTGTAGTTTCTGTGAATTGGTCAGGAAAGAAAAAATCGTAAGTTAACATGATGAAACATATCACTGAAGTACTGATCTGTACATCGACCCGAGCCATTTACTGAAAATTCTGAACGTATTAGTTGTTGATTTGCGGCTCGCTTTGTGGATTCAATAAGTGTTGCAAAGAACGAAGAACAATACAGCACAAGAACAGGCCCTTCGGCCCTCCAAGCTTGTGCCGACACATTTGGCATTTCCATAGCAAAACTGTCTTTACTTACAGTTTCTGCTTTCCCCTATTTCCTCCCTTTTCATGTTTTCATCCTATTGCTTCTTGAATGCTCTTATTGAGTCTGCTTCCACCGTTTCCTCTAGTAGCACGTTCCAGGCACTCAGCACCTTTTGTATGAAAAACTTGTCTCCCACATCTCTTTTAATCTCTCCCCCTCCCCGACATCTTGAACGTGTGTTCCCCAGTAATTGACCCCTCCACCCTGGGAAAAAGCCTCAACTTTGCTCTCTGTCCATACTATTCACAATATTATAAATTCCAATCAAGTCGCCCCTCAACCTCCTGCATTCCAATGAAAACCAAGCCAGTCTATCCAGCCTTTCTCCATAGCTAAAATCCCGCATACCAGTCAACATCCTGGTAAGCCATTTCTGTACCACCTCCAAAGCATCCACATCCTTGTGATAATGTATTGACCAAAAATGTACGCGATATTCGCAATGTGGCCTAAATGAAGTTTTTTAAAGCTGCAGCATAACTTGCCTATCCTTATATTAAATGCCACTTCCAATGAAAGAAAGCATGTCATAAGCCTTTTTTACCACCTTATCTACCTGTGCTGTAATCTTCAGTGATTTGTGGACCTGCACGTCTAGCTCCTTCTAGATATCAATACTTTTAAGGATTCTGCCATTCGCTGTATAATTTCCACTTGTAATTGACCTTCCAAGATGTATAATTTCACATTTGTCCGAATTAAACTCAATTTGTCACTTTTCTGTCCATGCCTGCAACTGATCCATATCCTGCTGTATCGTCTGACAATTCTCCAGAATACAGAAAGGACATAGAGGGTTTGTTGGCATGGTGCAATGATAACAACGTTTCTCTCAATATCAGCAAAACAAAATAACTCATCATTACCTTCAGAAGGAAAGGACATGCCCTTATCTACATCAATGGAGTGGAGGTTGAGAGAGTTGAGAGCGTCAAATTCCTAGGAGTAACAACAACTGACAACGTGCCCTGGACTTCCACATGCAGATGAGATGGTCACAAAGGCACGACAAAGCCTCCATCTCCTCAGGAAATTCGGCACATCCATTAGGACCCTCTTTAACTTTTACAAATGCACCATAGAAAGCCTACTGTCTGGGTGCATAGCGGCCTGGAACAGCAACTGTTCTACCATGATTGCAAGAAACTGCAGTAGGCTGTGTGCACAGCCCACACCATCATGGAAGCAAACCTTCCCTCCATGGACTCCATTTACACTTCTTGCTGCTACGGAAAGGTTGCCAACATTATCAAAGACGCCTCCAACCTCGACAACCTCTTCCGTCAGTCAAGATACAGAAGCTTGAGCATACACACCAACAGGTTCAAGAACAGTTTCATTTCTGCTGTAATTTGATTGATGAATAGCCTCTAACTTCTAATTAGGTTGATCTTTGCAATGTGGATCTTGCTTCACTCACTTCCTGTGCAGAGTAACCTGTCTGCCTCACTCTGTCCAAACACCCTATGATCTGTCTGTACTGCTCGCAAAATAAAGTTTTTCACTGTACTTAGGTAAACATGAAAATAAATCAAATCAAATCAAATATCCGTAAATCTAACAAGCTTTTTTTTTTTATCATCTGCAACCTTACTAATTAGACCAGCTATGTGCTCCTCTAAATCATTCAGGTAGATCACGAACAACAGAGGTCCCAGCACTGATCTCTGTGGAACACCAGTAGTCACAATGCTCTATTCTGAAAAGCATCCTTCCATTGCTACCCTCTGTCTCCTATGACACAACTAGTTCTGTAGCCATCTTGCAGCTCAACCTGATACCATGTGACTTCAATGTCTCTACCATGTGACTAGTAAACTCTAGGGTCATTGAATTTAATGCAGTGTGCATTTTTTTCAGGGACACACAATTATACACGACAATATAGTATGGATAAGTGAATAAAAAATGTCACTTCCAAGGTTCGAATGAATGTAATGAGCGAGCACAGATTTCAGCACTGTGCAGATTTGGTCACTAGGAAACTATGAAGAAGGAGGAAGAGTTGCCCAATTGACAGTCCTTTCCTCATACTTTTCACAAGATCACGGTGGACATTACTGTGTCCAGGAATAAGAGATAACAAGGTGTAGAGCTGGATGAACACAGGAGGCCAAGCAGCTTCAGAGGAGCAGGAAGGCTGATGTTTCGGGCCTAGACACTTCTTCAG
>NW_025965721.1:24623-26366 GCF_021869965.1 Rhincodon typus | reverse complement strand
TACACCCCTCCGTATCTCTGTAACCTCCTCCAACCCCTAAACCCTCTCCTTATTTCTGAAACCTACTCCGGCCCCTACACAACTCCCTATCTCTGTCACCTCCTTGAGCCCCTACACCATGAACTATCTCTGTACCCTCCTCCAACCCCTTCACTCCTCCCAAACTGTGTAAGTCCCCTCGAGCCCCTACACCTGTCCCTATTCCTAAAACCCATTCAACCTCTACACCCCTCCCTATCTCAGTAACTTCCTCCATCCCCCTACACCCCTCCCTATCTCTGTAACCTCCTCAATCCCCCTACACCCCCTCCCTATCTCGGTAACACCCCTCCACCCCTACACCCCCTCCCTATCTCTGTCACCTCCTCAATGCCCCGACACCTCCTCCCTATCTCTGTAAATTCCTCTAGCCCCTACACGCTCCCTATTTCTGTAACCTCCACCAGTCCGACACCCCTCCTGATCTCTGTAACTCCCTCCACCCCATACACTCCTCCCTATCTCGATAAGCCCCTCCAGCACCTCTACCCCTCCCTATCTCTGTCTCCTCCTCCAGCCCCTACACCCCCTCCATATCTCCTGTAACATCCTCCAGCCCCTACACCCCCCGCTATCTCTGTGACCTCCTCTGTTCCATGTACTACTCTCTATGTCTGTACCTCTTCACGCTCCTGCACCCGTCCCTATCACTGTAATCTTCTCTAACCCTTACAAATCACCCAATCTCTGTAACCTCCTCCATTCCCCCAACACACCCTCGCTATCTCTGTAACCTCTGCCATCCCCTACACCTCTCCCTATCTCTGTAATCTCCTCCAGAGACTACACCTCCTCCAGCCCTATACCCCTCCCTATCTGTGTAACCTCCTCCAGTCCCGACACTCCCTCTCTATCTCTGTAACCTCCTCCAGCCCCTCCACCCCTCCCTATCTCTGTAATCCCCTCCACCACCAACACCCCTCCTGATCTCTATAACACCCTCCATCCACTACACTTCTTCCTATCTTTCTAAGCCTCTCCAGCCCATACACCCCTCCCTACCTCTGTAAATCCCTGCAGCCCCTCCACCCCTCCGGATCTCTGTAACCCCCTCCACCCCTTAGACTCCTCCCTATCTCTCTAAGCTCCTCCAGCCCCTACCTCCCTCGCTATCTCTGTAACTTGCTCCAGCCACGACACTGCTCCCTATCTTCGTTATCACCTCCAGACCCTACACCCCTACCTATCTCTATAATCTCCTCCAGACCCTACACCCCCTCCCTATCTCTGTAACCTCCACCAGCCCCTACACCCCTCCCTATCTGTGTAACCCCCTCCAGCCCCAAAATCCCTCCTTATCTCTGTAACCCCCTCCAGCACCTGCACCCCTGACTATTTCTGTACCCTCCTCCTGCCCCTCACCCCCTCCCTATCTCCATAACACCCTACAGCCACTACATGACTCCCACTCACTGTAAGCCCCTCCAGCCCCAAAACCCTTCCCTATCTCTGAAACCCCTCTGGCCCCTACACCCCTCCCTATCTCTGTAACCTCCTCCAGCCCCGACACCCCTTCCTAACTCTGTAACCCCCAACCAGCCACTACACCCCTCCCTATCTCTGTATCATCCTCCAGCCCCTGCACCCTTCCCTATCTCTGTAACCTGCTTCAGCCCCAGCACACCTCCTTATCTCTTTCACGTCCTCCGGCCCCTAAACCCCTCCCTATCTCTGTAACCCCCTCCAGTCCCTACACCCCTCCCT
>NW_025965721.1:22660-24123 GCF_021869965.1 Rhincodon typus | reverse complement strand
TCCACATTGATACCATTGGGCTGCAGGGTTCCCAAGCGGAATATGAGTTGCTGTTCCTGCAACCTTCGGGTGGCATCGTTGTGGCACTGCAGGAGGCCCAGGATGGACATGTCGTCTGAGGAATGGGAGGGGGAGTTGAAATGGTTCACGACTGGGAGGTGCAGTTGTTTATTGCGAACCGAGCGTAAGGTGTTCTGCAAAGCGGTCCCCAAGCCTCCGCTTGGTTTCCCCGATGTAGAGGAGGCCACAACGGGAACAGCGGATGCAGTAAACCACATAACCTCTATCTATCCCCTCCTCCCACCTCAAGCCCCACTCCCATCTCCTACCTACTAACCTGATCCCGACTCCTTGACCTGTCCGTCCTCCCTGGACTGACCTATCCCCTCCCTAACTCCCCACCTACACTCACCTTTACTGGCTCCACCCCTGCCTCTTTGACCTGTCTGTCTCCTCTCCACCTATCCTCTCCTCTATCCATCTTCTATCTGCCTCCCCCTCTCTCCCTATTTATTTCAGAACCCCCTTCCCCTCCCCCATTTCTGAAGAAGGGTCTAGGCCCGAAACGTCAGCCTTCCTGCTCCTATGATGCTGCTTGGTCTGCTGTGTTCATCCAGCTCTACACCCTGTTATCTCAGATTCTCCAGCATCTGCAGTTCCTACTATCCCAGGAAACTGAGAGGCCTGACTAGAGCGGACATGGAGAAGGTGTTTCCACCAGGAGGAGAGACGAGCCCGAGAGTGAAGGGATGACCCTTTCGAACTGAGCTGAGGAGGAATTTCTTCAGCCAGAGGACGGTGAATCTGTGGAACTCATTACCGCAGAAGGCTGTGGAAGCAAAGCATGTCTTTGAGACAGAGATAGATAGGTTCTTGATTAGTAGGGGAGAAGGTAGGAGAATGGGACCGTGGTGGAGTAGACTCGATGGGTTGAACGGCCGTTTCTGCTCCCATACCTTGCAGTACAACAGAGGCTCAGCTGAAAAGCTGAGTTGGATTGAATATTCACAAATCTCACCGTGGGCCACACTGCTCAGATCCTGAGAAAGTGGCACCCACTGTCTCTATCTATCCCTTTGTCTTCTAAAATCTCTTGGCCCTCCTCTCTCCCTGCTGCAAATGCACCAAGTGAGGGGAACAAAACGTTTCAAACCGAGAGAGGTGAAGACAGAGTGTCAAACACGGTGAATGCATGTGAACCCATTGAACAGGTTAGGTCCCACGTCAGCACGGAGGAAAAAAAACTGGATTTTCCCTCACCCGACCCTGGACTGTGTTTGCACTGACAGACTCAGACGGAATTAATTACAAACAATTAAAGATAATTGGAGCAATCCTGTACACAACGATACATTTGGTAATGACTCAGACAGCACTCTGCATCCAGCCAGATCTCAATTAACACATTCGTTCACACTCCCCATTTACACACACCGGGCAGTCTGTTCCCCTATCGGAGGGGG
>NW_025965721.1:22253-22650 GCF_021869965.1 Rhincodon typus | reverse complement strand
TTACACACACCGGGCAGTCTGTTCCCCTATCGGAGGGGGATTAACCCTCTCACACACCCCCTCCCCATTTACACACACCGAGCTGTCTGTTCGCCTATCGGAGGGGGATTAACCCTCTCACACACCCCTCCCCATTTACACACACCGAGCAGTCTGTTTGCCTATCAGAGGGGGATTAACCCTCTCACACAGCCTCTCTCTGTTTACACACTTTAACCCTCTCATCCATCCACTTGTGATTTCACTGTGTGTGTGTGTGTGTGTGTGTGTGTGAGAGTGTGTGTTGTGTGTGTTTGTGTGAGTGTATGTGTGTGTGAGCGTGTGTGTGTGCATGTGAGTGTGAGTGAGTGTGTGTGTATGAATGTGTCTGTTTATGTGTGTGAGTGTGTGTGTGTGA
>NW_025965721.1:21153-21753 GCF_021869965.1 Rhincodon typus | reverse complement strand
TTTTTATTTCCTTTTGTTGGTTTTTGAACCTTCCCCAATCCTCTGGCGAGCCACGATTCTTTGCCACATTGTACAATTTTTCCATTCTATGACTTCCCTTGTTAATCGCGCAGTGTTTATCCATTTGCTCGAATCCTTCCCCCTCAGTGCAGTATGTCTTCACTGTGAGTTGCTGTAAGTCGCCCACTTTGTAGCTAATCCCCTTTCCCAGTCCCCTCCATCCAGCTCTGCCCTCGTCCCAATGGAATTATCCTTCTGTAAAGTTTACATACTGTTTCGCCATGAAGCTGGAGAGCGTCAGTGGCTGTAGTCCCACAAGGAGTCAGATTGAAGTTAGTGGATGGAGGGCTGAAGGGTAAGGGGGTGGAGAGAAAGAACTGCACAAAAGCTGGTGCAGGTATGGTGGGCTGAATGGCCTCAATCCAGAATCTAAAGCTCTTTCAATATTACAACCCCGTGATTGAGTCACACATCAAGGAAACAGAGTCTGCATTCCAAATTATCCATGCCGATCACATTCTCCTCAGCAACCTATTCCCACTTTGCCATATCTAATTGACCCATATCCCTCTGAACTCCTCCTACTCATGTACCGGTCTT
>NW_025965721.1:17178-20496 GCF_021869965.1 Rhincodon typus | reverse complement strand
TTCAAGGCAGTGGATGGAGGGCTGAAGGCTAAAGGGTTGGATAGAAAGAACTGCACAAGAGCTGGTGAAGGTATGGTGGGCTGAATGGCCTCAATCCAGAATCTAAAGCTCTTTCAATATTACAACCCCGGGATAGAATCATGCATCAAGGAAACAGAGTCTTCATTCCAAATTATCCATGCCGACCACATTCTCCTCAGCAACCTATTCCCACTTTGCCATATCTAATTGACCCATATCCCTCTGAACTCCTCCTACTCATGTACTGGTCTTTTAAACATTGTGACTGTACCTGCATCTACCACCTCCTCTTAGCAGCTCATTCCATGTACACACTACCCTCTGTCTGAAAAAGTTGGCCCTCAGGTCCCTCTTAAATCTTTCTGCTCTCACCTTAAACAAATGACCTCCACCACCATCGGAAATCGAAAAACCGTTGTTATTCACCTTATCTCTGGCCTTCATGATTTTATAAATCTCTATGAGGTCACCCCTCAGCCTCCTATTCTCCAGTGACAAAAAAGGCCCAGCGTATCGATCATCTCCTTCTAACTCGAACTCTCCAGTCCCGGTGACATCCTGGTAAATCTTTTCTGAACCCTCTCCAATTTAATAATATCCTTCCAATGACAGGGAGACCAGAACTGAATGCAGTTTTTGAAAAGTAGCCTCACCAACGTCCTGCACAGTCCCAACATGATGTCCCAACTCAATGGTCTGAGCAATGAGGCCAAGCGTGCTAAATGCCTTCTTCACCACCCTGTCTACCTGTGATGCCACTTTCAAAAAACTATGTAAATAACTGTAGAATGGTAATTCGCGTTGGCCCCATGACGCCCTTTGACCCCTGGTTGAACAGTTGACCGACCTGTGGCCGCAGAGGCCCGTGGCCAATGGATAACTGTACCTGCAACTTCCTTCTCCCTCTCTGTCATGGTCTGGTCGACTTGTCGAAGGGAATCCGAGAATTGCTGCATGTTTCTCAGAAAGTCTTGGAGAACTTGCTCGGCCTGTGGATGGAGCCGGTTCAGACATCTTTCGAGATGATATTGTTCTCGAGCAATGAGAGGAGAAACGGTCAAAGAGCAGGGAGCAACCAGCACAGGAACTGGAGCCCAGTCTGTACAGGAAGGTAGCTGTGAGCCGGCAAACCCAATGCTTTGGCCCCAGTGCTGATGTTTCTCACACACGGGAGGTGGGCATCGTTGGCTGGGTCGGCATTTGTTGCCCATACCCTTGTTACCCAGAGTGGGGTTACCAGGCAAGCACATTGTAGTGGGCCTGGAGTCACGTGGATTCTCAGATCAGGTAAGAATGGCAGTCTCTTCCCCTCAACGGCATGAGTTGAGGTATTTCTGAAACCCCACTACACACCCAGTGATGTCATGGCCTCAATCCCAGAATACTCGTTTTATTCCATTCAACTTTCACCATCCGGTGTGGCGAGATTCAAACCAGGGACCCCAGAACATAGCGGGGGGTCTCCAGATTGATGTTCTGAAGGCTACAACACCTCCCCATACAGTGATTGGATTAATGACTCTCAATGGAGCAGAGCTGGAGGAGAGCAACTGGAGGAGGATACAGTGATACGGAGTGGGTGTCGGGGCCAGAGGAGGGTACAGAGATAGGGAGTCGTGTACTTGCTGGAGGTGGTTACACAGATCAGGAGGGGTGCATGGGCTGGAGGAGGTTATAGAGAATGGGAGGGGTGTAGGGGCTGGAGGGGTTACAGAGATAGGGAGGGGGTCTCCGGGCTGGAGGAGGTGAAAGAGGTAGGGAAGGGTGTCGGGGCTGGTGGATGTTACAGAGATAGGGAGGTGTATAGTGTTTGGTTGTGGGTTACAGAGATAGGGAGGGGTTTAGGGGCTGGAGGAGATAACAGAGATAAGGAGGAACTGGAGGCTCTGGAGGAGGTTACAGAGAAAGGGAGGGGTGCAGGGGATGCAGGAGGTTACAGAGGTTGAGAGGGGTGTAGGGGCTGGAGGATGTAACAGAGATAGTGAGGGGTTTATGGGCAGGGGGAGGTGACAGGGATAGGAAGGGATGTAGGGACTGGGGGAGTTTACACAGATAGGGAGAGGGTACAGGGGTTGGAGGAGGTGAAAGAGATGGGGGGGGTGTCGGGGCTGGAGGAGGTTATAGAGATAGGGAGGGGTGCAGTGGCTGGTTGGGGTTTACAGAGATAGGAAGTAGTGTAGGTGCCGGAGCAGGTTACAGAGACAGGGAGGGGTGTAGCGGCTGGAGGAGGTTACAGAGAATAGGGAGGGGTGTAGGGACTGGAGGGGGTTACAGAGATAGGGAGGGGTTTAGGGGCCGGAGGACGTGAAAGAGATAAGGAGGTGTGCTGGGGCTGAAGCAGGTTACAGAGATAGGGAAGGGTGCAGGGGCTGGAGGAGGATACAGAGATAGGGAGGGGTGTAGTGGCTGGTTGGGGGTTACAGAGTTAGGAAGGGGTGTCGGGGCTGGAGGAGGTTACAGAGATAGGGAGGGGTGTAGGGGGATGGCGGAGGTTACAGAGATAGGGAGGGGTGTAGGGGCGAGAGGGGTTTCAGAGATAGGGAGGGGTTTTGGGGCTGGAGGGGCTTACGGTGAGTGGGAGTCATGTAGTGGCTGTAGGGTGTTATGGAGATAGGGAGGGGGTGAGGGGCAGGAGGAGGGTACAGAAATAGTCAGGGGTGCAGGTGCTGGAGGGGGTTACAGAGATAAGGAGGGATTTTGGGGCTGGAGGGGGTTACACAGATAGGGAGGGGTGTAGGGGCTGGTGGAGGTTACAGATATAGGGAGGGGGTGTAGGGTCTGGAGGAGATTATAGAGATAGGTAGGGGTGTAGGGTCTGGAGGAGATAACGAAGATAGGGAGCAGTGTCGTGGCTGGAGCAAGTTACAGAGATAGCGAGGGAGGTAGGGGCTGGAGGAGCTTAGAGAGATAGGGAGGAGTGTAAGGGGTGGAGGGGGTTACAGAGATCCGGAGGGGTGGAGGGGCTGCAGGGATTTACAGAGGTAGGGAGGGGTGTATGGGCTGGAGAGGCTTAGAAAGATAGGAAGAAGTGTAGTGGATGGAGGGTGTTATAGAGATCAGGAGGGGGGTTGTTGGTGGAGGGGATTACAGAGATAGGGAGGGGTGGAGGGGCTGGAGGAGGTTACAGAGATAGAGAGGGAGTGTCGGGACTGGAGGAGGTTACACAGATAGGGAGGGGTATAGGGCTGGAGGAGGTGTAGTCTCTGGAGGAGATTACAGAGATAGGGAGAGGTGTAGGGGATGGCAGAGGTTACAGAGATAGCGAGGGTGTGTTGGGGGAATGGAGGAGGTTACAGA
>NW_025965721.1:15942-17078 GCF_021869965.1 Rhincodon typus | reverse complement strand
GGTCTTTTAAACATTGTGACTGTACCTGCATCTACCACCTCCTCTTGGCAGCTCATTCCATGTACACACTACCCTCTGTCTGAAAAAGTTGGCCCTCAGGTCCCTCTCAAATCTTTCTGCTCTCACCTTAAACAAATGACCTCCATCACCGTCGGAAATCGAAAGACCGTTGTTATTCACCTTATCTCTGGCCTTCATGATTTTATAAATCTCTATGAGGTCACTCCTCAGCCTCCTATTCTCCAGTGACAAAAAAGGCCCAGCGTATCGATCATCTCCTTCTAACTCGAACTCTCCAGTCCCGGTGACATCCTGGTAAATCTTTTCTGAACCCTCTCCAATTTAATAATACCCTTCCAATGACAGGGAGACCAGGACTGAATGCAGTTTTTGAAAAGTAGCCTCACCAACGTCCTGCACAGTCCCAACATGATGTCCCAACTCAATGGTCTGAGCAATGAGGCCAAGCGTGCTCAATGCCTTCTTCACCACCCTGTCTACCTGTGATGCCACTTTCAATAAACTATGTAAATAACTGTAGAATGGTAATTCGCGTTGGCCCCATGATGCCCTTTGACCCCTGGTTGAACAGTTGACCGACCTGTGGCCGCAGAGGCCCGTGGCCAATGGATAACTGTACCTGCAACTTCCTTCTCCCTCTCTGTCATGGTCTGGTCAACTTGTCGAAGGGAATCCGAGAATTGCTGCATGTTTCTCAGAAAGTCTTGGAGAACTTGCTCGGCCTGTGGATGGAACAGCTTCAGACATCTTTCGAGATGATATTGTTCTCGAGCAATGAAAGGAGAAACGGTCAAAGAGCAGGGAGCAACCAGCACAGGAACTGGAGCCCAGTCTGTACAGGAAGGTAGCTGTGAGCCGGCAAACCCAATGCTTTGGCCCCACTGCTGATGTTTCTCACTCACGGGAGGTGGGCATCGTTGGCTGGGTCGGCATTTGTTGCCCATACCCTTGTTACCCAGAGTGGGGTTACCAGGCAAGCACATTGTAGTGGGCCTGGAGTCACGTGGATTCCCAGATCAGGTAAGAATGGCAGTCTCTTCCCCTCAACGGCATGAGTTGAGGTATTTCTGAAACCCCACTACACACCCAGTGATGTCATGGCCTCAATCCCAGAA
>NW_025965721.1:14924-15045 GCF_021869965.1 Rhincodon typus | reverse complement strand
TGAAACCCCACTACACACCCAGTGATGTCATGGCCTCAATCCCAGAACACTCGTTTTATTCCATTCAACTTTCACCATCCGGTGTGGCGAGATTCGAACCAGGGACCCCAGAACATAGCGG
>NW_025965721.1:12842-14000 GCF_021869965.1 Rhincodon typus | reverse complement strand
TTCCATTCAACTTTCACCATCCGGTGTGGCGAGATTCGAACCAGGGACCCCAGAACATAGCGGAGGGTCTCCAGATTGATGTTCTCACAATAACATCTGAAGGCCACAACACCTCCCTGTACAGAGATTGGATTAATGACTCTCAATGGAGCAGAGCTGGAGGAGAGCAACTGGAGGAGGATACAGTGATACGGAATGGGTGTCGGGGCCAGAGGAGGGTACAGAGATAGGGAGTCGTGTACTTGCTGGAGGTGGTTACACAGATCAGGAGGGGTGCATGGGCTGGAGGAGGTTATAGAGAATGGGAGGGGTGTAGGGGCTGGAGGGGTTACAGAGATAGGGAGGGGGTCTCCGGGCTGGAGGAGGTGAAAGAGGTAGGGAAGGGTGTCGGGGCTGGTGGATGTTACAGAGATAGGGAGGTGTATTGTGGTTGGTTGTGGGTTACAGAGATAGGGAGGGGTTTAGGGGCTGGAGGAGATAACAGAGATAAGGAGGAACTGGATGCTCTGGAGGAGGTTACAGAGAAAGGGAGGGGTGCAGGGGATGCAGGAGGTTACAGAGGTTGAGAGGGGTGTAGGGGCTGGAGGATGTAACAGAGATAGTGAAGGGTTTATGGGCAGGGGGAGGGTGACAGGGATAGGAAGGGATGTAGGGACTGGGGGAGTTTACACAGATAGGGAGAGGGTACAGGGGTTGGAGGAGGTGAAAGAGATGGGGGGGGGGTCGGGGCTGGAGGAGGTTACAGAGATAGGGAAGGGTGCAGTGGCTGGTTGGGGTTTACAGAGATAGGAAGTAGTGTAGGGGCCGGAGCAGGTTACAGAGACAGGGAGGGGTGTAGCGGCTGGAGGAGGTTACAGAGAATAGGGAGGGGTGTAGGGACTGGCGGGGGTTACAGAGATAGGGAGGGGTGTGTTGGCTGGAGGAGTTTACAGAGAATAGGGAGAGGTGTAGTGGCTGAAGGAGGGTACAGAGATGGGGAGGGGTGTAGGGGCTGGAGGGGGTTACAGAGAAAGTGAGGGGTTTAGGGGCTGGAGGACGTGAAAGAGATAAGGAGGTGTGCTGGGGCTGAAGCAGGTTACAGAGATAGGGAAGGGTGCAGGGGCTGGAGGAGGATACAGAGATAGGGAGGGGTGTAGTGGCTGGTTGGGGGTTACAGAG
>NW_025965721.1:11014-12342 GCF_021869965.1 Rhincodon typus | reverse complement strand
TTCCATTCAACTTTCACCATCCGGTGTGGCGAGATTCGAACCAGGGAACCCAGAACATAGCGGGGGGTCTCCAGATTGATGTTCTAACAATAACATCTGAACGCCACAACACCTCCCTGTACAGAGATTGGATTAATGACTCTCAATGGAGCAGAGCTGGAGGAAGTTACAGAGATCGGGAGTGGGTGTAGGGGCCAGAGCAGGGTACAGAGATAGGGAGTGGTGTAGGGGCTGGAGGTGGTTACAGAGATACGAAGGGGGTGTAGGGGCTGGAGGAGGTTACAGAGATAGGGAGGGGGTGTAGGGGCTGGAGGAGGTTACAGAGAGAGCGAGGCGTGTAGGTGCTTTAGGAGGGTACAGAGATAGGGAGGGGTGTAGAGGCGAGAGGGGTTTACTGAGATACGGAGGGGTGTACAGGTTGGAGGATGTTACGGAGATAGGGAGGGGTGTATGAGCCGGTGCAGGTTACAATGACACAGTGGGGAGTAGGGGATGGAGGGGGTTACAGAGATAGGGAGGGGATGTAGGGGCTCGAGGAGGTTACAGAGATAGGGAGGGGGTGTAGGGGCTGTAGGAGGTTACAGAGATAGGGAGGGGAGTTGGGGATTGAGAAGATTACAGAGAAGGGCGGGGTGTGTTCAGCTGTAGGAGGTGACAGAGATAGGGAGGGGTGTTTGGGGCTGGAGGAGGTTACAGAGAAGGCGGGGGGGGGTGTGGGGGTTGGAGGAGGTTACAGAGATAGGCAGGGGTGTAGGGACCAGAGGAAGTTACAGAGATAGGGAGGGGTGTAGGAGCTTGAGGAGTTTACAGAGAAGGGGATGTGTTCTGCTGTTGGAGGTGACAGAGATAGGGAGGGGTGTAGGGGCTGGAGGAGGTTACAGAGATAGGGAGCGGAGTAGGGGCTAGAGGAGGTTACATAGGAGACAGGGGGTGTTCTGCTGTAGGAGGTTACAGAGATAGGGAGGGGTATAGGTGCTGTAGGAGGTGACAGAGATAGGGAGGGGTGTAGGTGCTGTAGGAGGTGACAGAGATAGGGAAGGGTGTGGAACTGCAGGTGGTTACACAGATAGGGATCGGTTTTGAGCTGCAGGATGTTCCAGACATAGGGAGGAGAGTAGGGGTTTTAGGAGGTTACAGCGCTGGTGCAGGGCTGGAGGAAATTACAATGATATGGAGTGGGATGGCAGGTGGATGAGGTTACAGAGATAGAGAAGAGTGTGTAATGGCAGGAGGGTATAGAGAGAGAGGGAGCAGTATAGGGCCTGGGGGAGGTTACAGAGCTAGGGAGGGGTGTAGGGGCTAGAGGAGGTTACAGAGATAGGGAGGGG
>NW_025965721.1:1450-10514 GCF_021869965.1 Rhincodon typus | reverse complement strand
TTCTTGCTCCTCTGATGCTGCTTGGCCTGCTGTGTTCATTCAGCTCTACACCTTGTTATCTCAGATTCTCCAGCATAGGCAGTTCCTACTATCAATGCAATGAAACACTTTGTTTCACTTCAATTTCAAGATGCAAGCAGCACTCGGAGGGCTGTTATTCTACCGTATTGTACAGTAGACAGTCCAACCTCAGCCGTTGTGTTTGTGTGTGTGCGAGCGAGAGAATGAGAGATCAGCTCTGTCTAGAGTACCAAGCTCCATTAGTGCCTGAGCTCAACAATATGGAGTGACCTGTCAACTGTAGGTAGAGGGTGACAGGATAATGCTGGGGTCCACAGAATTAATCTCACACAAACAAAAAAAAAGAGATTAAAGAACGTATGTTTGATTTAATTTTTGTGAATAGCTGTGTTATACCAGTATAAATTGTTGACAAAATCAAAAAGAATGATTGGGTGGAGCATTTGGAATCAGAGGCATAATAATGATGCATATCTAAAGTTGGTAATCATATGATGCAGGTATGTGAAACTGTACCAGAATGCTCTCTTTGTTTGTGTCAATGTAAACTCATGTACATGTCCATGGGAAAGGGTTTCTTCATGTATAAGGCCTGGGGAGAATGTTTCTCTTGGCCCGAGGTCTACATTCAAAGCCTTGTTGAAGTTAAAGCTGCTGTTCCTAAGAATATAAAAAAATCAAGGGAAGAATCCAGTGCCTAAAGCCATCTCTGCCCTTTACCACAATTATAGGTGCCCCTCCACCTCAACTCCATTAGTTCTCGATTCACCAGCCAAGAGAAATTCCATCTTGACATTTTCTTTGTCAAACCCTCTCAGAATCCTCTATGTTTGAGTGTGATCACTCCTTATTTTTCTAAACCTCAGAAAGTACAGGCCCAATTTACTCAATCTCTATTCTTGAATAACTCTCTTAGCCCCAAAATCTAACTTGTTGGCCAAGCAATTTATAACCTTAGTTAAAAATGGAGACCAAAATTGCACACAGTACTGCAAACTGCAAACAATTACATCAAGACTTCAATCCCCTTTCAACAAAGGTGACTATGCCATGTGCCTTCTTAATTGCTAGTTGTAGCTGCATGTGGAATTATCTGCCACAGAAACTAGCTGGGATCAAAATATTGTATGTTTTCAAGGAGTTAGATATAGCTCTTAGGGCTAAAAGGTATGGGAAGAAAGAGGAAACAGGAAACTGAGTTGGGTGAATGGCAGAGAAATGAAACGGTAAGGAGAAATGGGGTGGGATAGAGGGCTATGAGGAGTAATGGAGGGTGATATGGAATGAGTAATGTGAATATTACTTGTCACTTGTCAGCACAATCCTTCAGGTCTTGCTACATTCTGAATGGTGCTGGACATTATGCAATTATCGGCGAACATCCCCACTTCTGACCTTATGATGGATTGAAGGTCATTGATGAAGCAGCTGAGGACACAACGTCCTGCACAAATGTCCTAGATCTGAGATGATTTACCTCTAAAAGCCATAACCATCTTCTTAGGTGCCGTGTATGATTCCGACCTGTGAAGCGGTTTCCTCCATTTCTCATTGACTCCAGTGTTGCTAGAGCTCCCTGATGTCACATTCAGTCAAATGGAATTTTGACTTCAAGGGCTGTCACTCTCACCTCACCTCTGGAATTCAGCTCTTTTGATGTGTTTGTACTAAGGCTGTAATGAGGTCAGGAGTTGAGTGGTTCTGGCAGAACCCAAACTGGTTGTCAGTGAGTAGATTATTCCTTTGGCAGTGCTGTTTAATAGCACTGCCACTGACCCCATTGATGATTGAGAGTAGAATGAGTTGATGGTTATTGCCATAATGGATTTCTCCTGCATTTGTGGGCAATTTTCCACATTGTCAGGTAAATGCCAGTAGTGTAACTGTACTGGAACAGCTTGGAACGGCAAATTCTCTTGTTGTCCTGGTAACTGTGCATAATAATGTTCCCTATTTTCCCTTATGCCTTGTGCAACATACCTGCTGGGTCACATGTCACTCCAAGTTGTTGCCATTTCCATTGCAAAGCCACTCTTTGGCAGTTCCATGGCTGATATTGGTAGAGAAGCTGAAGGAAAGGCAGTGATCCAGCTCAATGCCTTCCCCTATTCTGAAATACAATGCCTACATTCTCCACTTGTGTCTGTATGGCTGCCTCACCCTCCAGAGGCTCCTGGAACATTTGACGAGAGTTGTTCAAAATCCTGAGGAGTTTGGATAGAGTAAATTGGGAAAAATGCCTTGCACTGGCAGGAGGCTGGAGACAAGAGGAGAGAATGGTTTCAGATCATTGCCAAAAAGTGGAGAGAAGAAAACATTTCCAACAGTGAGTTATTGTGATGTGAGATGACAGGGATCTGGAAACAGATTCAATAATAATATTCAAAACAAAATTGGAAAAGTGCTGGAAGAGGACTATGGGGAATGGGAAGAGAGTGGAGTGGGACTGGCACGGGAACAATGGGCTGATTTGGCCTGACTCTGTCATTTGATTCGGTGCTCCCCGTAACCTATCTTTCTTTCCAACCTGTCACATTTTCAGGTGATGGTTAAACGTTGTTGACAGATATTGGTGCAGAATGTGGACTGTTTGGATCACCATCCTGTGGGTGTTCACCAGTGTTCAGACAGTGACCGGAGGGAGAGCGAGAAAACACAGAGGTAAGACCATGGGACTGGATGCCTTACTGTTGTCTAAGAAGGTTCAGTGACTACAGAGCAGGAGTCATGACCAGAGGTCAGTGTTCAGGGATCAGGGTCAGGATCAGAGGTCAGTGTTCAGGGATCAGGGTCAAGATCAGAGGTCAGTGTTTGGTAGCATAGGCCAGGACCAAAGGACAGTGTTCAGGAAGCGTGGGTCAGGATCAGAGGTCAGGATTCAGAGGTAGGGGATAGGATCAGAGTTTAGGGTTCAGGGTTCAGAATCAAAGGTCAGTGTTCAGTGAACAGGAGTCAGAATCAGAGGTCAGTGTTCAGAGGGTAAGGGTCAGGATCAGAAGTCAATGTTCAGGGGCAGAGATCATGATCAGAGGTCATTGTTCAGGAAGTGGTGGGGTCAGGATCAGAGGTTAGTGTTCAGGGGGTAGGGCAAAGGTCAGGGGATAGGGGATCAGGATCGAAGGTCAGTGTTCAGCGGGTAGAGCCAGGATCAGGGATTAGGATCACAGGTCAGTGTTCAAGGAGCAGGGGTCAGGATCAGAGGTCAGTGTTCAAGGAACAGGGGTCAGGATCAGAGGTCAGTATTCAGGCCACAAGGTCATGATCAGAGGTCAATGTTCGGGGGTAGGGTCAGGATCAGGTGTCGGTGTCCAGGTTGGAGTAGTCAACCCTCTTTAATTTTAGAATATCTCCAGCAAATGCCTCTTCCCCTGACATCTGCTGTTTCCAGACCATGTTGATGTCTGCAAGGATATAGTTCCAAGGCACACACTTCATATGGAGGCCTGGGTACCTGATGCTTTGCAGGATATTCAACCAAAAGGGCATTACTGGTCATATTTTCCCAACATTTCAAGATTATTTAATTGACAGAGAAGTGTTTGTGATGTCCTGGATTTGTGAACGCTGGTATATAAATGTGAGTTCTTTCCATATATAAATATAGACTGTTGCAGTTACAGCTTTTGGAGTCACTTACAAAACATTTTTTCTCTAGATACTCCATGCCCTCGTGTACATGGTGATGGATGGAAGTTACAGAACCAGGAGCACTATGTTAACATTTCAGGTACAGTACCACACTTCACTATCACTCCTTAATCTCCAGGCAGGCCTCAATCCCATCTGAACCTTCCTGAATGCCCATTAGTTTGAATTCTGGAACCACAGAATCACATGAGAGCATGAGTAGGCAGTTGGCACCGTTAACAATTAAATCTTTGATTTCAATCTATGCACCTGTCTTTTAGAAATAATTCTTTACTGGCTAACATCTGTCTTTGATGCTCTTGATCCTGTTAAAAGCACTCCTCCTTTCTGTAGTGCCCCTTTACATTGCTAGCCACAAATGAATATGTTCAATGACCAACTACCAAAGTGACCAGCAGCAAAAGTTAATCTTCCGATCTGTCAAACCAGGTTTAACTCTGGGATCTGACTGGTCCAGTATTACCATCAGCTGATATTATAACAGTAGGAATTTATAGAGTCCTGAGGTCCAAGTAGTTACCATTTATTAAAACTCTGTTTCTCTTTCCTCACAGGTTTTAATTTGCTCAGGAGGTTCTCCCTTTTTAAGACACCAGCAGTGAAAAAAGTCCGAAGTCCAACAGGATCTTTAATTGTGAAGTTGGGAAGTTTATCACTCATCAGACCCACTGAGTAAGTCTCCACTTGTGTATGATTGAATCCCAGAGGATTAATAACAGGGTTATATGAGTGTGGCATTGAGGAAAGGACCTAATGGGGTTTGCAGTATGGAGTAACACAGTCTCCTTGAAATAAACCTTGATTATTAGGGGAATTTCTCCTGCATGGTTGAAGGCCTGGGCAGTGTGTTTCTCTCCTGATCATCTGCAGTGCTAGTGATGTAAGGACTGCAGCAATCTAACATCCTATTGGAGCAGCTTCCCCCAGAACCTCTAGGAACCACACTATGACCAAGCATTGCACAGAATTGTGACAGGTGTTCAGGGACAGCCCAGGGGTCCCCTAGACCCCAGGTAGCTCCACAAACCCCTGAGGACAATCAGTCCCATGACCCCTTTGACATCAGTGGGGTCAGCAAAGGAGGTTTGGGATCAGCATATCCTAGTGCTTAAGTCAAGAGAAACCAACCAGTGCTTATATCTATGAACTCTAGCACTGCATTCAATGTATTTGTACAAATGCCTGAAGACTTGTAAGGAGAAACCAGAGAACTATTGACCTGTGAGTTCGACTTCTGTTGTAGGTAAATTTTTGGAGGTGATTATAAAAGATAGGACATTTAGAGAGGTAAAAAATGATTAGGGGTAGTCAGCATAGATTTGTGCGAGGAAAATCATGCCTCACAAACTTGATTGTGTTTTTGAGGAAGTTACGAAAGAGATTAATGATGGCAGAGCAATAGACATTGTTTATTTGGATTTTAGTAAAGCCTTTAACACGATTTCACATGGTAAACTAATTAGTAAAGTTAGGTCACATGGGATTCAGGCTGAGCTTGTCAATTGGATACATAATTGGCTTAGCGGCAGGAGACAGAGATTGGGGTGGAGGGTCACTTTTCAGACTGGAGGCCTGTGACCAGCGGTGTTCCGCAGGGATCAGTTCTGGGTCCTCTTTTGTTTGTCATTTATATAAACAATTTGCATGAGAATATAGAAGGCATGGTTAGTAATTTTGTGGACGACACCAAAATTGGTAGCAGAGTAGACAGCGAAGAAGGTTTTCTAAGATTATAAAGGGATCTTGATCTTGAAAAATGGCAGATGGTGTTCAACCTGGATAAATGCAAGGCATTGCATTTTGGTACTACAAACAAGGGTAGGGCTTATACAATTAATGGTAGGGCCTTGGGTAGTGTTGTAGAACAGAGGGACCTAGGGTTGCAGGTACATAATTCTTTAAAGTTTGCATCACAAATAGGCAGGGTGGTTAAAAAGGCGTTTGGCACATTTGCCTTCATTGCTCATAGAACATAGAACGTAGAACATTACAGTGCAGTACAGACCCTTCGGCCCTCGATGTTGCGCCGACTTGTGAAACCAATCTGAAGCCCATCTAACCTAAACTATTCCATTATCATCTGTATGTTTATCCAATGACCATTTAAATGCCCTTAAAGTTGGCGAGTCTACTACTTTTGCAGACAGGGCATTCCACGCCCTTACTACTCTCTGAGTATACTCTCTCAGTCCTTTGAATATAAGAGTTGGGATGTTATGTCGAGGTTGTACAGGACGTTGGTGAGGCCTCTTCTAGAATATTGTGTCCAGTTCCACTTATAGGAAGGATGTTATCAAGCTGGAGAGGGTTCAGAAGAGATTTACCAGGATGTTGCCGAGTATGGAAGGTCTGAGATATAAAGAAAGGCTGGACAGGCTGGGATTTTTTTCACTGGAGTGTAGGAAGTTGAGACCTGTTAGAAGTTAATAAAATAATGAGAGGTATAGATAGAGTTAATGGCAGTAATCCTTTCCCTAAGGTGGGGGATTTCAAGACTAGGCGGCACATTTTTAAGGTGAGAGGAGAGAATGTTAAAAAAGTCAGGAGGCAAATCTTTTACACAGGAGGGGTTCATGTGTGGAATGAACTTCCTGAGGACGTGGTGGATGCAGGTACAATTACAGTGTTTAAAGGATGTTTAGATAAGTACATGAATAGGAAATGTTTGGAGGGATATGGGTCAGGAGCAGGCCGGTGGGACTAATTTAGTTTGGGATTATGTTTGGCATGAACTGCTAGACCAAAGCATTTGTTTCTGTGCTGAATGACTCTGACTTCATGCTAATGGGGTCTGTATAATCTGGTATTTGAAAACAGTTGCCTTTCTCACTGAGTTTTACAGTGGAGACTGTCCATGGGAGACAGATCAACTTGCTGAACAATTTTTAAGAATATCAGGTTGCAGATTATCATGGTTCTAGTGAAGATATTTGACTTTCTTGCAATGCTTGATTAATTATCTAATAGCATTTCACACAAACCTCTGAATCTTTTGTACTGTTTGAAATTGTGTAGTTGTACCTATATGTGTATCCTTTCATTCTCCTGTATCTGAGAAGGTCCCCCTCTTATTTGACAATGTATGATTCTACTCTCACTCTCTTACATCTGGAGAGACCCCTCTAAACCTTCAGAGACTCTTGCGATGAAGAGGAACTGTGAAATTCTCCTTTATTTCGCTCATGCAAAAGAACTGGATATTTCTCATCTTTACGCAGCACTGCAAAAGGAAACAGATTATTTCATCCTGAATTCCTGTTGCTTCTTAAATGCTGGTGAAATGATATCTGTATTATTGCCTTGTTCACTGCTTTCAGTTTTAGCATTGTTTCGTAGCTTATGAAGTAAATGACCTGCTAATTTCATAACCTGTAATAAATCTGACTAAATAGCTTAGCCTGAATTACATTGGAATTTTCCACTTGGTAGAAGAGAATGGAGAATGTTGTGTATTACAATGCTGTGCATTTTGTGTTAAATGTATAAATGCTCATCTGAGCATGTTACTTTTTATACAGCATACACAAGGATTGTGCTTTGGTTCACAGTAAACTCAGTTTGTAAAGAAAACATAAACACATTAATGTTGTAGTGACGCAACAGCAGTAAATTGCAAAGGAGGCCATTCAGTCCACTGAGTTCATGCCAGCTCTCTGCAGAGTAATCCAGTTAGAGCTGTTGCTCTGCTCAAACCCTGTGGCCCAACAAGTTATTTTCCCTCAAGAGTCTATCCAATTTCTATTTCGAATATAGATTATCTCCAGGCAAAGAGGCAGAGGGTTGTGGTAACGTTTGCTGCAGAAAATCGTTCTTTCTCGCAGCCACTTTGCATTTCTTGTTTAAAATCTTAAATGTGTGTGCACTCCTCCTTGTTTCAACAGCTAATGGGGTCAGTGTGCCTTGCTCACCCTTTCTGTAATGTTAGAATGAAGGAGGTGAACCTTTGGAATTCTCTGTCTCAGAGGGTCGTAGATTCTGCATTGCTGAATTTGTAACAGGCTAGCTTTGACAATTGTTTTGTCTCTCAGGGCATCTGGAGATGTGTGGAGTGGGTGAGAATGTGGAGTTGAAGGCCAAAATAGCTGTGATCACAATCATTCCCTCTGAGCTGGACGGCAGGATTCTCACAAGTGTGCTCGGGAGAACTTTCTCGACCTTAAGTTCTTGGTTCAGTTTGAAGGAGGGATTGCTAGATCTTGTGCTGGGGAGTGTCTATGGGGGATCACTTGGATAAAAATGATCATCGTATCATAGGGTTGATATCAGCAATGAAAAAGAGCAAGGAGCAGTACTCGGTGAAGCCATTCATTTCAGTGGAATGAGAAAGGATTTAGTTGAGGACAGTGGAAACAAATATGACAGAAAGTACAGAGCTGAAACATCAGGTGACGGTTAAGGAGAAGATGTTCCAGGTGCGGACCAGGTTCATTCCATCACGGGTGAAAGGTATGGGAAAAAAGGCCAGGGCATTACTTCAATGATGAGAGAAAATACGATGAAACAAATAAAAGGATGTAAGATGCATGTTAGAACCAGAATTATTCATGTCAGAATCAAATAATGCAGCTCCTGACTTCCCAAAGCCAGTTCACCATCCACAAGGCACAAGTTAGGAATGTGATGGAATACTCTCTACTTACTCTGGATGGGTGCGGCTGCAAGAAACCTCAAGACACTCAACACTATCCAGGACAAAACAGTCCGTACGATTGGCAC
The DNA here is from genome assembly GCF_021869965.1 of Rhincodon typus. Lineage (NCBI taxonomy): Eukaryota > Metazoa > Chordata > Chondrichthyes > Orectolobiformes > Rhincodontidae > Rhincodon > Rhincodon typus. Next base: position 2,129 of record NW_025965721.1, on the reverse strand, counting down.
CACATCCACTATCTGAAACATTCACTGCCTTCATTACCAATGCACACTGGCAGCAGTGTGTACCATCTACAAGATGCACTGCATCCAACGGCATCTTTTATAGCCATGACCAATATCACCTTGAAGGACGAGGGCAGTGGATACATGGGAACACCACCACCTGTAAGTTCCCTTCCAAGCCACTCATCATCCTGACTCGAAAATATGTTAGTGTTCCTTCAGTGTCACTTTGTAAGGTCCTGATAGTCTCTCCCTAACAGCTCTGTGGTGCTTCCTACACCCCATGACTGCAACAGTTCAAGAAGGCAGCTCACCATCACCTTCTCCAGGACAACTGGGATGAACAATAAATGCTGGCCTAGTGAGGCAATGGATGGAAAGCTAAGGCCGATGGACCAGATCCAACCTTTGGGAGCTTTACAACTTGCCCTCAAGCTGCATAGCTTTGTGCATATTATCTAAGATTATTGAAATTGGTCAAGATAAAATCCCATTATCTATGTCAATGTTGATCTCAGTTTGGAAATAACATACTTACCTAAAGTTTCCTAGTCTTCAAATTTACCAGGCATACAGTCTGTAATGCCAAGATAGAGCGCTTCACAATGGCTCACATTGGATGCTGCATATATGGTATTGTTTATGTATCTCACAAGCAAAATAATCTTGAAAAACTGCA
>NW_025965721.1:0-950 GCF_021869965.1 Rhincodon typus | reverse complement strand
TCAGAGGAGCAGGAAGGCTGATGTTTCTTTGTTCTGAAGAAGGGTCTAGGCCCGAAACGTCAGCCTTCCTGCTCCTCTGATGCTGCTTGGCCTGCTGTGTTCATCCAGCTCTACACCTTGGTATGTCAGATTCTCCAGCATCTGCAGTTCCTACTGTCTCTGACAGTTCTTTTGATCTTTGCAGCATGCTAATATTCAAACTCAGGCTGGTACATGCAAGAGGGTTCATCTCATTCCATTGAGTTCAAACTGGCTTTATACCTCTTGCCCTTGCCTATTCTTCAAAGGGAAAAGCACAAAATGTGTTTGCAGTTTGGGACATCGTCCACAGAATTTGCTGTTGAGCAGGGGCTTGTCAGCTGCACATTATCTTTGCAGTTAGAAATCAAGTCAGTCTATTTGAAGTAAGAGATAACAAGGTGTAGAGCTAAATGAACACAGCAGGCCAAACAGCGTCAGAGGAGCAGGAGAGCTGACGTTTCAGATCTGGACCCTTCTTCAGAAAATTTCAGTCTATTTGAAGTTTTTTTTTGCCAATTTAGGTGTTATATTACCCTTCTTTCTCTCTCTCTCAGTCTCTCTCTCTCTCTGTGTCCAGACAACCACATAATTTACATGTGCAGGTAATTTTTAGTTGCACTAGTCCTAATTTTAAAAAAAATACATTTTGGAATTGCAGGATAAAAAGATCCACAGTACTTAGTAGGCTCTGATCCATGGTCATGAAACTCTTAAGTATAGCCTGAAGTTGTACCTCATCTGTACTATAGCTTTCTATTAAATAATGTATCATAAACCTTTATTGTTTATCAAGACTGAGTCTGTCTTCTGCTGAAGGCTTTGTGTGGATGTTCTTTCCCACATGGTGTCAGTATCTTAGGCTGATACCAATTAGAAGAATTGGTGGCAATGACTTACCCAAGACATCTCAGATGGTTCTATTGGACACA
>NW_025965720.1:158509-159000 GCF_021869965.1 Rhincodon typus | reverse complement strand
GCGCTGCGCGTGGTTCCTGTCTCCGTGTCCCTCGGTCAGACCCGCACTCGGAGCGCGGTTCCCGTCTCCGTGTCCCTCGGTCAGACCCGCACTCGGAGCGCGGTTCCCGTCTCCGTGTCCCTCGGACAGACCCGCACTCGGAGCGCGGTTCCCGTCTCCGTGTCCCTCGACCAGACCCACACTCGGAGCGCGGTTCCCGTCTCTGTATCCCTCGGTCAGACCCACATATGGAGCACTGATATTTGATGTGATCTATGGTGATTCAGACAGATCCTGAGTAGATCCTTGATCACTCTCTCTCTCTCTGTGCCAGCTTCTCTCTTTCTCCGACGTCCCACAGTCCGACTGATCCCTCCATCCATCCGGGAGAAGGTCACCCACCAAACTGCAACGCTGGGCTGCGTGGCCACCCGGTTCATCCCCGACCCCATCACCTTCAGCTGGATGGCCCAGGGATTGGAGATACCCGGGACGTCCCAGACCCTGGTACC
>NW_025965720.1:157299-158009 GCF_021869965.1 Rhincodon typus | reverse complement strand
TGAGTGAGTGAGTGAGGGAGGGAGTGAGTGAGTGAGTGAGACAGTGAGTGAGTGTGTGACTGAGGGAGTCAGTGAGAGAGGGCATGAGTGAGTGAGTGACTGAGGGAGTGAGTGACTGAGGGAGTGATTGTGTGACTGAGGGAGTGAGTAACTGAGTGAGGGAGTGACTGAGGGAGTGACGGAGTGAGGGAGTGTGTGAGTGAGTGAGAGAGTGAGAGACTGAGTCAAGGAGTGAGTGAGTGTGAGTGAGAGTGAGTGAGTGTGTGTGAGTGAGTGAGTGAGACAGTGAGTGAGTGTGTGAGTGAGAGTGTGAGTGTGTGAGTGAGTGAGGGAGTGAGGGAGTGAGTGAGGGAGTGAGTGAGGGAGTGAGTGGGTGTGAGTGGGTGAGCGAGTGAGTGAGTGAGGGAGTGAGTGAGTGATTGAGGGAGTGTGTGAGGGAGTGAGCGAGGGAGTGAGTGAGGGAGTGAGTGAGGCAGTGAGAGCGTGAGTGAGTGAGCGAGAGAGTGAGGGAGTGAGCGAGTGAGTGAGTGAGGGAGTGTGAGTGAGTGAGGGAGTGTGAGGGAGTGAGTGACTGAGGGAATGATTGACTGAGGGAGTGAGTAACTGAGTGAGGGAGTGACTGAGTGAGTGAGTGAGAAAGTGACTGAGTGAGGAGTGAGTGAGTGAGGGAGTGACTGAGGGAGTGACGGAGTGAGGGAGTGTGTGAGTGA
>NW_025965720.1:155687-156799 GCF_021869965.1 Rhincodon typus | reverse complement strand
AGTGAGTGAGTGAGGGAGTGTGAGTGAGTGAGGGAGTGTGAGGGAGTGAGTGACTGAGGGAATGATTGACTGAGGGAGTGAGTAACTGAGTGAGGGAGTGACTGAGTGAGTGAGTGAGAAAGTGACTGAGTGAGGAGTGAGTGAGTGAGGGAGTGACTGAGGGAGTGACGGAGTGAGGGAGTGTGTGAGTGAGTGAGTGAGAGAGTGAGTGAGAGACTGTGAGTGACTGAGGGAGTGATTGAGTGACTGAGGGAGTGAGTGAGTGAGTAAGTGACTGAGTGAGGAGTGAGTGAGTGAGGGACTGAGGGAGTGACGGAGTGAGGGAGTGTGTGAGTGAGTGAGTGAGAGAGTGAGTGAGAGACTGAGTGAGGGAGTGAGTGTGCGTGAGAGTGTGCGTGAGAGTGAGTGAGTGTGTGAGTGAGTGATTGATGGAGTGAGTGGTTGAGTGAGTGAAGGAGGGACTGAGTGAGGGAGTGAGTGAGAATGACTGAGTGAGGGAGGGAGGGAGTGAGTGAGGGAGTGAGTGTGAATGAGTGAGTGAGTGAGACAGTGAGTGAGTGAGGGAGTGTGAGTGAGTGAGAGTGTGTGTGTGAGGTAGTGAGTGAGTGAGAGTGTGTGTGAGGTAGTGAGTGAGGGAGTGAGGGAGTGAGTGAGGGAATGAGTGGGTGAGCGACTGAGTGAGTGAGGGAGTGAGTGAGCGATTGAGGGAGTGTGTGAGGGAGTGAGCGAGGGAGTGAATGTGTAAGTGAGGGAGTGAGTGAGCGAGTGAGTGAGGGAGCGAGCGAGTGAGCGAGTGAGTGAGTGAGGGAGGGAGTGAGTGAGTGAGGGAGTGAGTGAGAGAGTAAGAGACTGAGTGAGTGAGGGAGTTAGTGAGTGAGTGAGTGTGCGTGTGAGTGTGTGAGGGAATGAGTGAGTGAGTGATTAAGGGAGTGAGTGAGTGAGTGAGACAGTGAGTGAGTGAGGGAGTGTGTGAGTGAGGGAGTGTGAGGGAGTGAGTGAGTGAGTGTCTGAGGGAGAGTGACTGAGGGAGTGATTGGGTGACTGAGGGAGTGAGTAACTGAGTGAGGGAGTGAGTGAGGGAGTGACTGAGTGAGGAGTGAGTGAGTGAGGGA
>NW_025965720.1:154842-155187 GCF_021869965.1 Rhincodon typus | reverse complement strand
TGAGGGAATGGGTGAGTGATTGATGGAGTGAGTGGTTGAGTGAGTGAGTGAGGGAGTGAGTAAGAATGAGTGAGTGAGTGAGGGAGGGAGGGAGGGAGGGAGTGAGTGTGAATGTGTGAGTGTGTGAGTGAGAGTGTGAGTGTGTGAGGTAGTGAGTGAGGGAGTGAGTGAGTGAGTGAGGGAGTGAGTGAGGGAATGAGTGAGTGAGTGATTGAGGGAGGGAGTGAGTGAGTGAGACAGTGAGTGAGTGAGGGTGTGAGTGAGTGAGGGAGTGTGAGGGGGTGAGCGAGGGAGTGAATGTGTAAGTGAGGGAGTGAGTGAGCGAGTGAGTGAGGGAGCGAGCGA
>NW_025965720.1:153676-154742 GCF_021869965.1 Rhincodon typus | reverse complement strand
GTGAGTGAGGGAATGAGTGAGTGAGTGATTGAGGGAGTGAGTGAGTGAGTGAGTGAGACAGTGAGTGAGTGAGGGTGTGAGTGAGTGAGGGAGTGTGAGGGAGTGAGTGAGTGTCTGAGGGAGTGAGTGATTGAGTGACTGAGGGAGTGAGTAACTGAGTGAGTGAGTGAGTGAGGGAGTGACTGAGTGAGGAGTGAGTGAGTGAGGGAGTGACGGAGTGAGGGAGTGTGTGAGTGAGTGAGAGAGTGAGAGAGTGATTGAGAATGTGAGTGAGTGAGGGAGGGAGTGAGTGAGTGAGGAAGTGAGTGAGTGAGTGAGACAGTGAGTGAGTGAGGGAGTGTGAGTGAGTGAGGGAGTGTGAGGGAGTGAGTGACTGAGGGAGTGATTGAGTGACTGAGGGAGTGAGTGACTGAGTGAGTGAGTGAGGGAGTGACTGAGTGAGGAGTGAGTGAGTGAGGGAGTGACTGAGTGAGGAGTGAGTGAGTGAGGGAGTGACTGAGGGAGTGACGGAGTGAGGGAGTGTGTGTGAGTGAGAGAGTGAGTGAGAGACTGTGAGTGAGGGAGTGAGTGTGCGTGAGAGTGAGTGAGTGTGTGTGAGTGAGGGAATGAGTGAGTGATTGATGGAGTGAGTGGTTGAGTGAGTGAAGGAGGGAGTGAGTGAGGGAGTGAGTGAGAATGAGTGAGTGAGGGAGGGAGGGAGTGAGTGAGGGAGTGAGTGTGAATGAGTGAGTGAGACAGTGAGTGAGTGAGGGAGTGTGAGTGAGTGAGAGTGAGTGTGTGAGGGAGTGAGTGAGGGAGTGAGTGAGTGAGTGAGGGAGTGAGCGAGGGAGTGAATGTGTAAGTGAGGGAGTGAGTGAGTGAGCGAGTGAGTGAGGGAGGGAGGGAGTGAGGGAGTGAGTGAGGGAGTGAGTGAGAGAGTAAGAGACTGAGTGAGTGAGGGAGTTAGTGAGTGAGTGAGTGTGCGTGTGTGTGAGTGAGGGAATGAGTGAGTGAGTGATTGAGGGAGAGTGGTTGAGTGAGTGAGGGAGGGAGTGAGTGAGGAAGTGAGTGTGTGTGAGTGAGTGAG
>NW_025965720.1:152807-153176 GCF_021869965.1 Rhincodon typus | reverse complement strand
GTGTGAGTGAGTGAGTGTGTGAGTGAGTGAGTGTGCGAGTGAGTGAGGGAGTGAGTGAGGGAGTGAGTGAGTGACTGAGTGAGGGAGTGAGGGAGTGAGTGAGTGAGGGAGCGAGTGAGGGAGGGAGCGAGTGAGTGAGTGAGGGAGCGAGGGAGTGAGTGACTGAGGGAGTGAGTGAAGGAGTGTGTGAGTGTGTGTGAGAGAGTGAGTGAGGGAGCGAGGGAGTGAGTGAGGGAGTGAGTGAGTGAGTGACTGAGGGAGTGAGTGAAGGAGTGTGTGAGTGTGTGTGGGTGAGGGAGTGAGGGAGCGAGGGAGCGAGTGAGGGAGTGAGTGAGTGAGTGACTGAGGGAGTGAGTGAAGGAGTGTGTG
>NW_025965720.1:152256-152707 GCF_021869965.1 Rhincodon typus | reverse complement strand
AGTGAGGGAGTGACTGAGTGAGTGAGTGAGGGAGTGACTGAGTGAGGAGTGAGTGACTGAGGGAGTGACTGACGGAGTGAGGGAGTGTGTGTGAGTGAGTGAGTGAGTGAGAGACTGTGAGTGAGGGAGTGAGTGTGCGTGAGAGTGAGTGAGTGTGTGAGTGAGTGAGGGAATGAGTGAGTGATTGATGGAGTGAGTGGTTGAGTGAGTGAAGGAGGGAGTGAGTGAGGGAGTGAGTGAGCGAGGGAGTGAGGGAGGGAGGGAGTGAGTGAGTGAGTGAGGGAGTGAGTGAGTGAGAGAGTAAGAGACTGAGTGAGTGAGGGAGTTAGTGAGTGAGTGTGCGTGTGAGTGAGTGAGGGAATGAGTAAGTGAGTGATTGAGGGAGTGAGTGGTTGAGTGAGTGAGGGAGGGAGTGAGTGAGGGAGTGAGTGTGTGTGAGTGAGTGAGTGAG
>NW_025965720.1:151689-152156 GCF_021869965.1 Rhincodon typus | reverse complement strand
GTGTGAGTGAGTGAGGGAGTGTGAGGGAGTGAGTGAGTGAGTGTCTGAGGTAGTGAGTGACTGAGGGAGTGATTGAGTGACTGAGGGAGTGAGTAACTGAGTGAGGGAGTGAGTGAGTGAGTGAGGAAGTGACTGAGTGAGGAGTGAGTGACTGAGGGAGTGACTGAGGGAGTGACGGAGTGAGGGAGTGTGTGAGTGAGTGAGAGAGTGAGAGAGTGATTGAGAATGTGAGTGAGTGAGGGAGGGAGTGAGTGAGTGAGTGAGGGAGTGTGTGTGAGTGAGAGTGTGAGTGTGTGAGGTCGTGAGTGACGGCGTGAGTGGGTGTGAGTGGGTGAGGGAGTGAGTGAGCGAGTGAGTGAGTGAGGGAGGGAGGGAGGGAGTGAGTGAGTGGTTGAGTGAGCGAGGGAGGGAGTGAGTGAATGAGTGAGGAAGTGAGTGTGTGAGTGAGTGAGAGTGAGTGAGAGAGT
>NW_025965720.1:150631-151189 GCF_021869965.1 Rhincodon typus | reverse complement strand
CACTCTCTCACACTCCCTCTCTCATTCTTTCACACTCACTCCCTCACTCCCTCACACTCACTCCCTCACTCTCTCTCTCTTGCACACACACTCTCTCACACACAATCACTCCCTCACTCACTCTCTCACACTCTCTCCCTCACACTCACTCTCACATACTCCCTCATTCTCTCACACTCACGCCCTCACTCACTCTCTCTCACACTCACTCCCTCACTCTCTCCATCACACTCACTCCCTCACTCTCTCACACTCACTCCCTCAGTCTTTCTCACACTCACTCCCTCACTCTCTCCCTCACACTCACTCCCGCACTCACTCTCTCACACTCACTCCCGCACTCTCTCTCTCACACACACACACACATTCTCTGTCTCTCACATACACACACACACACACAAAGACTCTCTGTCACACACACACACACGCTCTCTGTCACACACACACACACTCTGTCACACACACACACTCTCTGTCACACACACACACACACACTCTGACACACACACACGTACACACACACTCTCTGTCACACACACACACACAAACACACACACA
>NW_025965720.1:149544-150131 GCF_021869965.1 Rhincodon typus | reverse complement strand
CTCACTCACTCACTCGCTCCCTCCCTCACTTGCTCCCTCCCTCACTCGCTCCCTCACTCGCTCCCTCCCTCACTCACTCCCTCACTCACTCACTCACTCCCTCACTCACTCACTCACTCACTCACACACTCCTTCACTCACTCCCTCACTCACTCACTCCCTCACTCACTCACACACTCACTCACTCACACACTCCTTCACTCACTCCCTCACTCACTCCCTCACTCACTCCCTCACTCACTCCCTCACTCCCTCGCTCCCTCACTCACTCACTCTTTCACTCACTCTCTCCCTCACTCACTCACACTCCCTCACTCACACACACTCCTTCACTCACTCCCTCACTCCCTCCCTCACTCGCTCCCTCACTCCCTCACTCACTCACTCACACACTCTCACTCACACACTCCTTCACTCACTCCCTCAGTTCTTCACTCACTCACTCCCTCACTCACTCCCTCACTCACTCACTCCCTCACTCACTCACTCCCTCGCTCCCTCACTCCCTCCCTCGCTCCCTCACTCACTCCCTCACTCACTCACTCACACACTCACACACACTCCTTCATTCACTTCCTCAGTCACTC
>NW_025965720.1:148947-149534 GCF_021869965.1 Rhincodon typus | reverse complement strand
CTCACTCACTCACTCGCTCCCTCCCTCACTTGCTCCCTCCCTCACTCGCTCCCTCACTCGCTCCCTCCCTCACTCACTCCCTCACTCACTCACTCACTCCCTCACTCACTCACTCACTCACTCACACACTCCTTCACTCACTCCCTCACTCACTCACTCCCTCACTCACTCACACACTCACTCACTCACACACTCCTTCACTCACTCCCTCACTCACTCCCTCACTCACTCCCTCACTCACTCCCTCACTCCCTCGCTCCCTCACTCACTCACTCTTTCACTCACTCTCTCCCTCACTCACTCACACTCCCTCACTCACACACACTCCTTCACTCACTCCCTCACTCCCTCCCTCACTCGCTCCCTCACTCCCTCACTCACTCACTCACACACTCTCACTCACACACTCCTTCACTCACTCCCTCAGTTCTTCACTCACTCACTCCCTCACTCACTCCCTCACTCACTCACTCCCTCACTCACTCACTCCCTCGCTCCCTCACTCCCTCCCTCGCTCCCTCACTCACTCCCTCACTCACTCACTCACACACTCACACACACTCCTTCATTCACTTCCTCAGTCACTC
>NW_025965720.1:147140-148447 GCF_021869965.1 Rhincodon typus | reverse complement strand
CTCACTCCCTCACTCTCACTCCCTCAGTCACTCACTCCCTCACACTCCCTCACTCACACACTCCCTCACTCACTCACTGTCTCACTCACTCATCCCTCCCTCACTCACATTCTCAATCACTCTCTCACTCACTCACACACTCCCTCACTCCGTCATTCCCTCACTCACTCACTCCTCACTCAGTCACTCCCTCACTCACTCCCTCACTCAGTTACTCACTCCCTCAGTCACCCAATCACTCCCTCAGTCACTCACTCCCTCAGACACTCACTCACTCCCTCACACTCCCTCACTCACTCACACTTCCTCACTCACACTGTCTCACTCACTCACTCCCTCACTCACTCACTCACACGCACACTCACTCACTCACTCACTCCCTCACTCACAGTCTCTTACTCTCTCACTCACTCCCTCACTCACTCACTCCCTCCCTCCCTCACTCACTCACTCGCTCGCTCCCTCACTCACTCGCTCACTCACTCCCTCACTTACACATTCACTCCCTCGCTCACTCCCTCACACACTCCCTCACTCACTCACTCACTCCCTCGCTCACCCACTCACACCCACTCACTCCCTCACTCACTCCCTCACTCACTCACTCACTCCCTCACTCACTTACACACTCACACTCTCACTCACACACTCACTCACTCACTGTCTCACTCACTCACTCATTCCCTCACTCACTCACTCACACACACTCACTCACTCTCACTCACTCCTTGACTCAGTCTCTCACTCTCTCACTCACTCACACACGCCCTCACTCCGTCACTCCCTCAGTCACTCCCTCACTCAGTTACTCACTCCCTCAGTCACACAATCACTCCCTCAGTCACTCACTCCCTCAGTCACTCACTCACTCATGCCCTCTCTCACTGACTCCCTCAGTCACACACTCACTCACTGTCTCACTCACTCACTCACTCCCTCCCTCACTCACTCACTCAATCACTCACACCCTCACTCACACACTCTCACTCACTCACTCACACACTCACTCACTCCCGTACTCACCCACTCACTCATTCAATCCCTCAGTCACTCACTCACTCACACACTCCTTCACTCACTCCCTCAGTCACTCACTCACTCCCTCACTCACTCGCTCCCTCGCTCCCTCACTCACTCACTCTTTCACTCACTCACTCCCTCACTCACTCACTCGCTCACCCACTCACACCCACTCACGCCCTCAATCACGACCTCACACACTCACACTCTCACTCACTCACTCCCTCCCTCACTCACTCACATTCTCAATCACTCTCTCACTCTCTCACTCACTCACACACTCCCTC
>NW_025965720.1:145884-146640 GCF_021869965.1 Rhincodon typus | reverse complement strand
CACACTCTCACTCACTCACTCACACACTCACTCACTCCCGTACTCACTCACTCACTCATTCAATCCCTCAGTCACTCACTCACTCCCTCACTCACAGTCCCTCACTCACTCCCTCACTCACTCAGTCACTCACTCCCTCACTCACACTCCCTCACTCAAACACTCCCTCAGTCAAACCCTCACTCCCTCACTCTCTCTCAGTCACACACACACTCCCTCAGTCACTCACTCACTGACTCCCTCAGTCACTCACTCACACTTCCTCACTCACTCACTCCCTCACTCACCGACTGACTCACTCCCTCACTCACACTCACTCACTCCCTTACTCACTCCCTCCCTCACTCCCTCACACTCCCTCACTCCCTTACTCACTCCCTCACTCACTCACTCGCTCCCTCACTCAGTCCCTCACTGCCTCACTCACTCCCTCACTCACACTCCCTCACTCACTCACTCCCTCACTCACTCACTCACTCCCTCACTCACACTCCCTCACTCACTCTCACTCACACTCACTCACTCCCTGACTCAGTCTCTCACTCTCTCACTCACTCACACACTCCCTCACTCCGTCACTCCCTCACTCACTCCTCACACACACTCCCTCACTCCGTCACTCCCTCAGTCACTCCCTCAGTCACTCACTCCTCACTCACTCACTCCTCACTCAGTCACTCCCTCACTCAGTTACTCACTCCCTCAGTCTCTCAATCACTCCCTCAGTCACTCACTCCCTCAGTCACTCACTCACTC
>NW_025965720.1:145045-145384 GCF_021869965.1 Rhincodon typus | reverse complement strand
CTCACTCACTCACACACTCACTTCCTCACTCACTCACTCACTCACACACTCACTCACTCAACCACTCACTCACTCACTTCCTCCCTCCCTCGCTCACTCACTCCCTCACTCTCGCTCACCCACTCACACCCACTCACGCCCTCACTCACGACCTCACACACTCACACTCTCACTCACACACACTCCTTCACTCACTCACTCACTCCCTCCCTCACTCACACATTCTCAACCACTCTCTCACTCTCTCACTCACTCACACACTCCCTCACTCCGTCACTCCCTCAGTCACTCACTCCTCACTCAGTCACTTCCTCACTTACTCACTCACTCCCTCACTCA
>NW_025965720.1:144608-144945 GCF_021869965.1 Rhincodon typus | reverse complement strand
CTCACTCACTGACTCCCTCAGTCACTCACTCACACTTCCTCACTCACTCACTCCCTCACTCACCGACTGACTCACTCCCTCACTCACACTCCCTCACTCACTCACTCCCTCACTCACTCCCTCCCTCACACTCCCTCACACTCCCACACACTCCCTCACTCCCTTACTCACTCCCTCACTCACTCCCTCACTCACTCCCTCCCTCACTCGCTCCCTCGCTCCCTCACTCGCTCCCTCACTCTTTCACTCACTCACTCAGTCACTCACTCTTTCACTCACTCACTCAGTCACTCCCTCCCTCACTCACTCACTCACTCCCTCCCTCGCTCCCTCACTC
>NW_025965720.1:144169-144508 GCF_021869965.1 Rhincodon typus | reverse complement strand
CTCACTCACTCACACACTCACTTCCTCACTCACTCACTCACTCACACACTCACTCACTCAACCACTCACTCACTCACTTCCTCCCTCCCTCGCTCACTCACTCCCTCACTCTCGCTCACCCACTCACACCCACTCACGCCCTCACTCACGACCTCACACACTCACACTCTCACTCACACACACTCCTTCACTCACTCACTCACTCCCTCCCTCACTCACACATTCTCAACCACTCTCTCACTCTCTCACTCACTCACACACTCCCTCACTCCGTCACTCCCTCAGTCACTCACTCCTCACTCAGTCACTTCCTCACTTACTCACTCACTCCCTCACTCA
>NW_025965720.1:137508-143669 GCF_021869965.1 Rhincodon typus | reverse complement strand
GGGGGGAGGTGTAGGGGCAGGTGTAGCACTTCCTGCGGTTGCAGGGAAAGGTGCTGGGTGTGGTGGAGTTAATGCGGAGTGTGGAGCAGACGAGGGAGTCGCAGAGGGAGCGGTCCCTCCAGAAGGCAGGTAGGGGTGGGGAGGGAACTATCTCTTTGGTCATGGTGTCGGATTGTAGGTGGCGGAAGTGGAGGAGAATGTTACGTTGGACACGTAACATGTGGTCGGTGGGGTGGTATGTGAGGACAAGGGGGATTCTGTCTTTGGTGTTATTGCGGGGAGGGGATGTGAGGGCTGAGGTGTGGGAAATGCAAGAGGTGGGGTCAAGGGCATTTTCGACCACTGCGGAGGGGAAATTGCGGTCCTTGAAAAACAAGGACATCTGGGATGTTCAGGAGTAGAACGCCCCATCTTGGGAGCAGATGAGGCAGAGGTGGAGGAATTGGGAATAGGGGATCGTATTCTTGCAGGAAGGTGGGTGAGAAGAGGTGTAGTCTAGCTCACATGGGGAGTCGATGAGTTTGAAATAGATATCAGTTACAAGGTGGTTACCAGAGATGGAGACAGAGACGTCCAGGAAGGAGAGAGAGGTATAAGAGATGGTCCAGGTGAACTTAAGGTTGGGGTGAAAGGTGTTAGTGAAGTGGATGAACTATTCAAGCTCCTCATGAGACTTTTAATGGCCAATGCATTGAGTATAAGAGCTGGGAGGGTCATGTTGTAGCAGTACAGGACATTGGTGAGGCCACTTATGGAATACTGCATTCAATTCCAGTCTCCCTGCTATTGGAAGGATGTTGTGAAACTTGAAAAGGGTTCAGAAAAGACTTACAAGGATTTTGGAGGATTTGAGTTATGGGGAGAGGCTGAATAGCTGGGGTAATTTTCCCTGGGGTGTCAGAGGCTGAGGTGTGACCTTATAGAGGTTTATAAAATCATGAGGGGCATGGATAGGGTGAATAGCTAAGGTATTTTCCCTGGGGTGGGGGAGTCCAAAATTAGACAGGCATAGGTTTAAGGTGAGAGGGGAAAGATCTAAGGGGTAACTTTTTCACACAGAAGGTGGTGTGTGTATGGAATGAGCTGCCAGAGGAAGTGGTGGAGGCTGGTACAATTACAACATTTAAAAGGCATCTGGATGGGAACATGAATAGGAAGGGTTTAGAGGGATATGGGCCAAATGCTGGCAAATGGGACTAGATTAATTTAGGATATCTGGGTCAGCACGGATGAGTTTGGGCCGAATGGTCTGTTTCTGTGCCGTATGACTCTATAAGTGTTTAGATGTGCCCTTGCGATGTCAAGGCTATGGGCCAAGCGCTGGGAAATGGGCCTAGAGAACAGTGAGGTGGCAGCTTATGACTGGAACAGACTCAAATGGGCCGAAGGGCCTGTTCTGCTAAGCTCGGGGGCTCTCTAAAGCCAACCCTGCACCGTCTCCAGCGATGCGTCTGAGCTGAGAAACCCAGCCGCAGCTGAAAACCTTCTCTCCCACACGCAGCGCTATCCCCCCGCCTCAGGCCCAGTAAGACGCTCCCCGGTGGGAGGCCAGGCTTATTGCTGTCAGTCTCCTAGGAGCAGGGGGATCAGTAGGTCACCCTCTCTCCAAACCACCCCCCAACCACCCTCCCCCCCCGGGCTAGCTGTTCTGCAAACAAGAGGGGGAGACACCGAACCCACACGACTACCCCCCACCCTCGGGCATCTCTCCCGTAATGAGGAGGAAAATAAACAGGAGTCTCCCCTCCAACCCAGGGATTTAAATAGTGGCTGTAAAGGCGGGGCTGAGGTTTGGGAGGGATGGAGAGAGACAGATAGAGAAAGGATTTCTCTCTCTCTCTCTCTCTGTCTCTGGATTATTGGTAAAAGCGCTCGCTCCACACACCTTGCCTCATAATTAGGGAGCTCCTCCTTTCAACTCACCTGGTCTTGGTGGAAGGCTCACTCTCTTGGTTTTGTGTCTCCCAACATCGTCCCCTCCCCCTCTTTCCTTCTGGTGCAGCCGCCATTTTATCGCACCCCCCACCATTCGCTCTGTGGGTGGCCATCTCCCTCTCCCTCTCTCTCTCTCTCCCTCCCTCTCTACCTCCCTCCCTTCCTCTCTACCTCCCTCACTCACTCACTCTCTCCCTCCCTCCCTCACTCCCTCCCTCTCTCTCTCTCTCAGGATGGATGTACAAGGGTTAGGGGAAGTTGCGGGGGGGGAACGGGAAGAGCTGAAGGGCACATCGGCCATACCAGGGGGCGGGGAAGGAGGTGGCGGGGATGGGGGAGCAGGGAACAGAATTATCAGCTATGATTCCACTGAACCATGCAGCAGGCCCGAGGGGCTGAATATCCTCTTATTTTCTATGTTTCAGTTAATGGTGTAGCAAGGTCAAGGGGCCGAATAGCCTGCTCTTATTTTCTATGAATGGTGTAGCAGGGCCAAGGGGCTGAATGGCCTCCTACCTTCTATGTTTCTATGAGTGACGCAGCAGGGTCAAGGGCCGAATGGCCTGTTCCTATTTTCTATGTCTCTACATTTCCAGACGACAGCGAGAGCCATCCAACAGCCATAGAGCAGCCAATGGTGCTAGCTCACTGAAGGGCCGAGTGGTCACAGGACTGAAATCGACAAGACAAAAAGGCTAGTGAGAGAGAGAGGCAGAGAGGGAGGGGGGAGAGAGGGAGAGACAGAGACAGAAAGAGACAAGGGCAAGAGAGAGAGATGGAGAGAGACAGACACAGAGAGAGAGGGAGGGAGAGAGACAGAGAAAGAGTGAGAGAAAGGGAGGGAGAGAAGAGAAGGGGAGAGACAGAGAGAGGTGGAGTAACAGGGGGAGAGAGAGACAGAAAGAAAGAAAGAGGGGGGAAGGACAGAGAGATGGAAAGGAAATGAGGGAGAGGGGGAGAGAGGGAGAAAGAGAGGGAGAGACAGAGAGAGGAAGGGAGAGACAGAGAGAAAGAGAAAGACAAAGAGAGGGAGAGACAGAGAGAGAGGGACGGAGAGAGAGAGAGAAAGGTGGAATCAGCAGAGAGATAATCCTTTAATTGCCTTCCCTCTCTCTCTCTCACCCACTCTCTCTATCTGTTTTTCTCTCTCCCTCTGTGTCTCTCTCTGTCTGTCTGTCTGTCTCTGTCTCTCTCTCTGCCTCTTTCTTCCTTTATCTCTCACTCTCTCTCACTCTCTGTCTCTCTCTCTGGCTCTTTCTTCCCCTCTCTCTCTGTCTCTCTCTCTCTCATACACTCTCTCTCTGCCTCTTTCTTCCTCTCTCACTTTCACTCTCTCTCTGTCTGTCTCTCTGTCTCTCTCTCTCCGCCTCTTTCTTCCTCTCTCTCTTTCTCTCTGTCACTCTCTCTCTCTCACTCTTTCTGCCTCTTTCTTACTCTCACTCTCACTCTCTCTCACTCTCTCTCTCTCACTCTCTCTGCCTCTTTCTTACTCTCTCTCTCTCTGTCTCTCTCTCTCACTTACACTCTCTCTCTGTCTCCCAGTTTCTCTCTCTGTCTTTCTCTGTCTCTGTCTCTCTTTCTCACTCTCACTCTCTCTGTCTCCCAGTTTCTCTCTCTGTCTCTCTCTCTCACTCTCACTCTCTCTGTCTCCCAGTTTCTCTCTCTGTCTCTCTCTCTCACTGGATTTTCCTACTGGGAGATTTCTGTGCTCTGTTTAACCACCCAGTTTGTAATGTCAAGGGCAACTTGACTTTGTTGAAACTGATGGTTGTAATTAGCTGTAGTAATGGCTGGGAAAGCAGGCCGGCTTTCTGGGACACTGATAAGGAAAACAAGCCTCGTCACTAATGATGCTGTGAGGGAGACTGTGTGCTGGTGAGAGAGACCTCTCTCTCTCTGTCTCTCTCTCTCTCTGCCTCTATCTTCCTCTCTCTCTTTCTCTCTGTCTCTCTCTGTCACTCTCTCTCTGCCTCTTCCTTCGTCTCTCTCTCTCACTCTCTCTCTGTCTCTCTCTCTCTGCCTCTTTCTTCCTCTCTCACTCTCTCTCTCACTCTCTCTCTGTCTCTCTCTCTCTCTCTGCCTCTATCTTCCTCTCTCTCTTTCTCTCTGTCTCTCTCTGTCTCTCTCTCTCTGCCTCTTTCTTCCTCTCTCACTCTCTCTCTGTCTCTCTCTCTGTCTCTCTCTCTCTCTGCTTCTTCCTTCCTCTCTCTCTCACTCTCTCTCTGTCTCTCTCTCTCTGCCTCTTTCTTCCTCTCTCACTCTCTCTCTCACTCTCTCTCTGTCTCTCTCTCTCTCTCTGCCTCTTCCTTCCTCTCTCTCTCACTCTCTCTCTGTCTCTCTCTCTCTGCTCGAGCTGACAAGCTGTCTCTCAGCTCGACTATGGCCTCTCCATCGCACCTCCCTCCCCACCTCCCTAACCCTCACATTCCACACCCCCTGCAACCCTACACCCCCCCACCCGCCCCTTCACCAACCCTCCAGAGGCTCGATCTGATTGAGATTAAAGACCTCACGCTCCGTGCAAATCACAGCCCATCAATCAGGCCCAAGCGAGCCGTGAAACGAGGCATGCCGCAGCCGAATAGCCAGCTGCGACGCGCCCCAGGGCGAAGCAGGGAGCGGAATGCTCAGTGAGGGGACAATCCCGAGCCACCACACATCGGAAGCCGGCTCCCAAATCCGGCCCAGGGTTTAATCTCGACGATGTACAGTGCCACCAATTCACCTGGGGCTGCCCACTCCAAATTGCCCCTCCGGAGGGGCCCAGAAACAGGGCGGCTGCCCTCCTGGAGGCTCTCCTCTGAGTGTCGTACCGTGGTGCCTTCTGGTTACTGTCTGGGGAGGGGGCTGTGGAGTTCAGAGAAATATAGAAACGAGGGCCTGGAGTAGGCCACTCGGTCCATCGAGCCCATTCTAGCATTCATAGACATTGAGAGGCATAGACAATACGAGTCGGCCTTTGGCCCTTTGAGCCTGCTCTGTCGTTCTATATGATCATGGTCAATCATTCAACACTCTCTGTCTCTCTCTCTCTGTACTCTCTCTTTCTCCCTCTCTGTCTCTCTTTCTCTCTCTATGTCTCTGTCTCTCTCTTTGTCTCTCTCTCTGTCTCACTTATTCTCTCTGTTTCTCCTTCTCCCTCTCTGTCTCTCTTTCTCTCTCTATGTCTCTTTCTCTCTCTGACTGTCTCTCTCTCTCTGCCTCTCTCACTCTCTCTCTTTTTCTCACCCTCTCTGTCTCACTCTCTCAGGTTGTCTCATTCTCTGTCTCTGTCTCTGTCTCTCACTCTCTCTGATTCTCTCTCTTTCTCTCTCTCTCTGTGTCTGTCTCTCTCTCTCTGGCTGTCTCACTCTGTCTCTCTCACTCACTCTCTGTCTCTCTCACTCTCTCTCTGTCTCTGTCTCTCTCTTTCTCTCTCTCTCTGTCTGTCTGTCTCTCTGTCTCTCTCACTCTCTTGCTGTCTCTGTCTTTCTCTCTCTCTCACTCTCTTTCTGGCTGTCTCTCTCTCTCTCTCACTCTCACTCTTTCTCTCTGTCTCTCTCACTCTCTCCCCGTCTCTGTCTCTGTCTCTCTTTCTCTCTCTCTCTCTCTCTCTGCCTGTCTCTCTCTCTCTCTCTGTCTGTCTGTCTCTGTGTCTCTCTCATTACAGTTAGGGACACAGGTGGAGTGTACAGACTGGGAGCAGGTGGGATTCGACGCGGGTAGGACCGAGATCATCCGTCTGCTCCAATCCAGAAAATCCAGAGGGAAATACATTCCCAGTGAGGAAGAGCGAGGCGAGGAGATGTGACGGAAAGGAAAGAGTTCAGGAAATGTTGGGAGACTTGAAGAGTTCGTGGATGGGGTCCAAAGCTAATGGAATGTTGGCATTTTTCCCAAATAATCCTGGGATACCGGGAAGGGATGTTTTAGCTGTATTGATACTCATCTGGGCACTGGATCTCACAATGATTGGCTCACCAGCATAATCCGTGACCAGAAGAGATAGTTGGAATATTCTTTGTATCCACTGGAGTACAGAGAGGCAAAAAGTCGAGATGTCCAAACTGAAAAAGGGATTCACTCCCTGATGTACAGCCCCAACAAGAAGCTCGACACCATCCAGGGACAGAGCAGCTTCCGCTTGATTGGCACCACATCCACAAACATCCCACTCCCTCCCCCCACCAACGCTCAGTAGCAGCAGTGTGTACCATCTACAAGATGCTCTGCAGAGATTCACCAAA
>NW_025965720.1:133962-134242 GCF_021869965.1 Rhincodon typus | reverse complement strand
CCCACCCTGAGGGCCCTTCCCTTGCCCTCGCTCTCACCTCTGTATTTGACAGCACTTGGAATGCGAGTGAATTTGGAATCGCTCTCCTGTTCCTCGCTGACCTTCAGTACCTTTGTTCTATATTCCAGCACCATGGTGAGCAGGTCTGGTCTACGGGAAAGCTCAAACACATGCTCAATGTACGACAGGTTATCTACAGGACAGAGGGTCACCGTTAGACTGCATGCACGCACGCTCACTCCCCCCCCCCCCCCCCCCCCCCCCCCCCCCCCCCCCCCCC
>NW_025965720.1:130932-133862 GCF_021869965.1 Rhincodon typus | reverse complement strand
TCCCACTCCTGGGCCCTGACTCTGATTCCTGGGCCCTGGGGCCTACTCCTGGGCCCTGACTCTGATTCCTGGGCCCTGACTCCCCCTCCCCGGACCCGGGGCCTACTCCTGGGCCCTGACTCCCCCTCCCCGGACCTGGGGCCTACTTCTGGGCCCTGGCTCCCCCTCCCTGGGCCCTGATTCCCACTCCTGGGCCCTGACTCTGATTCCTGGCCCCTGGCCCCCTCTCCCGGGCCCTGACTCCCACTCCTGGGCCCTGACTCTGATTCCCGGGCCCTGGGGCCTACTGTCAGCTTTCCTACCTTTGGAGAGCTTGTTGTGTTTTTCCAAGAAGTTGAACCACTCCTTGCATCCAGTCAGCTCCTGGCTCCTATTACTTGGAATGTCCTCTTTGCAGGCCAGCTTCAGTTGGTTCAGGTCCTCTGGCGTGATGTTGGATGAGAGGTCATCAAGTAAGGCAGCAAACTGCACTAACTCCGTGTCTGCCATGATTCTCTGGGAGGGGGGAACGACACAGACAGAGAGGGATAGCAACATAGACCATCAACCCTTCCAGATTGCTCCCCCATACGGTCATGGCTAATCATCCAACTCAATCCCCTTCACCCACTATCTCCCTTTAGCCCTAAGAACTGTATCTAACTCCTTCTGGAAAACATTCCATGTTTCGGCCCCGACCGCTTTCTGTGACAGAGAATTCCACAGGTTCCCCACCCTCTGGGTGAAGACTTTTCTCCCCCATCTCAGTGCCACGCCTTCATCTGTGACCCCCTGGTTTTGGACAGACTCTGGGGTTCGATGGAGCGAGCGAGTGAGAGACGGAAGAAAGAATCAGAGAGAACTCCGAGATAGCCTGAAAGATGGTAAACTAGACAGTGGGTGTGAGAGAGAGATGGAGGGACTGAGAGAGGGCGAGAAGGAAGGGAGAGGAAAAGAAGCTGAGAGAGATGGAGAGGTTGAGAATCAGAAGATGGGAGAGAGAGACAGAGCGATAGGATTGAATTGGAAAGTGAAAAGAAGTGAGAAAGAAGAGGAGGGCAAGGACTCCAGAGTGAGAGAGAGAGAGAAGTGTGAGGGAGAGGAAGACAGATCGAGAAACAGAGAGATAGAGAGAGAGACAGTGAGAGAGACAGATAGATAGAGAGACAGTGAGAGAGACAGATAGAGAGAGAGAGTGAGAGAGAGAGACTGAGAGACAGAAGGAGAGAGTGAGAGAAACAGATAGAGAGAGAGAAAGACTGGAAGACAGTGACAGAGAGAGACAAAGAGAGAGAGTGAGTGGGAGACAGAGAGAGACAGAGACAGAGAGAATGAGACAGGGAGACAGAGAGAGAGTGCAAGACAGAGAATGACAGACGGGGAGAGAGAGAGAGAGAAAAACAGTGAGAGCCGAAGACAGAGAGTGAGAGATAGGGAGACAGTGATGTAGAGAGAGAGACAGAGACAGACAGAAAGAGATGAGAGAGATAGATAGACGGAGAGGCAGAGATAGGGAGAGACTGAAAGTGCGGCAGCCAGGAAGAGAGATAAAGAGACAGCGCGAGGAAAAATGGAGACAGACAGAGAAAGATGAGGAGAGTCTGATGGGGGTGTGGAGAAATAGAGAGAGAGAGGGAGGGAGAGAAGAATGAAGAGGTAGTCAGACAGAGAGAGATGGAGAGGGGATGGTCTATAAACAGGGTACTGTTTGCTTTGCCCTACACACTGTAGTCTCTCTGCTGGAGTACCTCACGCCGACCCGACCAGACCCCGAACACCACTCTCACTTGTTGACAGTGACTGGGAGGGACAGAGGGAGGGAGCTCAGAACTCCGCTCCCTCTCCTCCCACCAGGCCCCAGCCCCCAGCCCGCCTCACTCCCCATCTCCTGCTGTTCAAAACCGGCCTCTTCCAAACACCGTCTCCCTGGAAACCAGGCATTCCAGAGGCTCCGGCGAGCAGTTACCAGGGAGACGGCTCCGAGATCCCGGAGACTGAGGGATGTGAGAGAGAGAGAGAGAGCGTACAGAAATCTCAGGCAGGACCAGAGAGCAATACAGCCCAGAGTCACAGGCTCATTCCAGCTCACACCAGCACCTCCCCAGATCCTCCACTCACACTCACACACTCTCACTCTCACACACTCTCACACTCACTCACACACTCTCACACTCACTCACACACTCTCACACTCACACTCACACTCACACTCACACACTGACACATACACACATACACGCGCTCTCACTCTCACTCACACACTCATTCACACACACTCTCACTCACTCACACACACTCACTCTCACTCACTCACACTCACTCTCACACTCACACTCACTCACTCACACTCACTCACTCACACACACTCACTCTCACACACTCACACACACTCACTCTCACACACACACTCACACTCACACATTCACACTCACACTCATTCACACTCACACACACACACTCATTCACACTCAAACACACACTCACACACTCACTCACACACACAGACACACACACACACTCACTCTCACACTCACACACTCACTCACACACTCACACATTCTCACTCACTCACACACTCTCACACTCACACACACACTCTCACACACTCTCGCTCATTCACACACTCACACTCACACACTCACTCACACACACTCACACTCACTCATACTCTCACACTCACTCACACACACACTGACACACACTCACTCACACACACACACACACACACACACACTCACTCACACACTCTCTCACACACTCTCTCACACACTCTCACACTCTCACACACACACTCACTGACACACACTCTCTCACTCACAAAAACACCCACACTCACTCACACAAACACACTCACACTCACACACTCTCTCACTCTCACTTACAAAAACACCCACACTCAACTCACACAAAAACACACTCTCACACACTCTCACACACTCTCACACACTCTC
>NW_025965720.1:128496-130083 GCF_021869965.1 Rhincodon typus | reverse complement strand
CTCTCTCTCCCCACCCCCCTCTCTCTCTCCCCAACCCCCTCTCTCTCACACTCCCTCTCTCTCTCTTTCCCATCCTCTGTGTTTTGCCATTCGGATGTAATGTCCTTCCTCCCCGAGTCAGCTGAGTTGGGAAGAGGCCAGCACAGGAAATCCTGTGGTTTGTTTTGGGATGACTGGAACATTCTAGAAGCTCGAGTCAGCCATGCAGCATAGGGTTCCAGTCCCCGTCTGCCTTCCACACAACAAAGAGCTGCTCGAACCCTTCCAGAATGTTCCAGAATTTATCGGGTCACCCCCACCCCTCCTACCCCCCTCCCCTCACCACCCTAACCCCCCCACCAGACCCGCTATCGGGGAGACAACAGCATTTCCCCAGAGCTGAGTAACAATAATTATCTGCATTCCTGTAGCGCCTTGTAATGTAGAGACACTCCCCAAGGTCCTTTGGCACAATTAATTCAGGGCCTGGTGATTACAAAGAGTGCCTTAAAGAATGAGAGAGACCGACAGAGAGAGAGAGAGAAAGAAGGGAGGGAGAGAGAAAGGGAGAGAGAGAGAAAAAGGAAGAGAGAGAGAGTGAGCAAAGGAGACAGAGACAGAGAGAGGGAGAGGAGAGAGAAAGGTGACAATAGGAGAAAGCGAAGGAGATGGAGTGACAGAGAAGTGGGGAGTGTGAGAGGGTGACAGAGGAGAAAATGAAAGGTGAGAGTGAGAGAAAGGAGCACAGAGGAAAAGAGAGGGGGGAAAGGAGATAGACAGAGAGAGAAACAGACACAGAGAGAGAAAGGAGAAAGATAGAGGTGGGGATGGGGAAGAATGGAGGAAATGAAATAGGAGGGCGGATGGAGAAAGGGGACAGAGGGAGCAGAAAGGTTGAGGGAGAGAATCCCAGAGCTCAGGGCCCAGGGAGCTGAAGGCAACGTGGTTAATGATGGAGAAATGGGAATCAGGGAATAGTCAGGAGGGTGGGATGGAGGAGTGTAGAGAGATGGATGTAGGGGCCGGAGGGGGTTACAGAGTTAGAGAGGGGTGTAGGGGATGGAGGGGGTTACAGAGAAAGGGAGGGGTGTAGGGGCTGGGGTAGGACCTCGTTAAACTTCATTCCTCCACCATTCACCTTTCCTAGGGGATTCTGAACCCCTGGATATTGGTTCAAACATTGATTGGTCTGTCTTCAGTTGTTTTCTGTGGGTTTACACAGTCCCTGGGGCTGAAAAGCCTGTCTGGCTCTGACAGAGTACCGCTCTGTCTATGTATCTGTCCACATTAGACTCAGAGAAAGTCAGGCTTTCCATATGGTACTCTCTCTCAGTCCCTCCTCCGGGTCTGAGATTCCACGGACAATGGAGATCAAATCTTCCTCTTTCTGAGGCCATTCAGCCCATTCTGTCAGCACCGACCCTTTAAAGAGGATCCCATCCCTCCTATCCCTCCCTGTAACCCTATATATCCCACGGCCAACCCACCCTAACCTGCACATCCCAGGGCAGTATGGGACAATTTAGCACGGCCAATCCACCCTAACCTGCACATCCCTGGACACTATGGGACAATTTAGCACGGCCAATCCACCCTAACCTGCACATC
>NW_025965720.1:125465-128486 GCF_021869965.1 Rhincodon typus | reverse complement strand
CACTATGGGACAATTTAGCACGGCCAATCCACCCTAACCTGCACATCCCTGGGCACTATGGGACAATTTAGCACGGCCAATCCACCCTAACCAACACATCCCTGGGCACTATGGGACAAGTTAGCACGGCCAATCCACCCTAACCTGCACATCCCAGGGCACTATGGGACAGTTTAGCATGGCTAATCCACCCTGACCTGCACATCTTTGGACTGTGGGAGGAAACCGGAGCACCCGGAGGAAACCCACACAGTCATGGGGAGAATGTGCAAACTCCACGCAGAGAGTCGCCCGAGGATGGGATTGAACCCGGGTCCCTGGCGCCGTGAGATAGCGGTGCTAACCCACTGAGCCAGCAAGTCTGGACCAATAAGGGAAGATGCAGAGATCTGGAGACCTGCTCGTGACCTTGCAGAATGGGTTTGGAAAGGGTCCATGGGGTCTTTCGAATTTCTGGGATCTCCTTCCCAGGCTGATTGTTCCCACAATTATTCAGGGCCAGGCCTGGGCCACAACAAGCAAATTATGGCAAGAGTGGGGGAGAGAGTGAAAAAAGAGAGACCCAGGGAAAGGGAGAGCAGGAGATACAAAGAGAAAAGTAGAGACAAAGAGACAGACAACAGGAGGGAATGGGACAGCCAGAGAGTGAAAAATATGGACACAAAGATGTAGAGAGACAGGCATCCAGAGAGACAAAAATGAGAGGTACAGAGAGAGACCGAGAGAGAGACAACGGGAGGGAGAGGGACAGAGAGAGAGAGACAGACAGAGACACACAGAGAGAGTCTGAGAGAGAGAAAACAGGATGGAAAGGGACAGAGAGAGAGGAAAAACAGGAACAGAGAGAGAGAGAGACAACGGGAGGGAAAGGGACAGACAGAGAGAAAAAAAAAGAGATGGAGAGAGAGACAGAGAGATAGACAATGGGAGGGAGAGGGACAGAGAGAGAAAAATAGGAACAGAAAGAGGCAGACAGACAGACAGAGACAGAGAGTGACGGAGAGAGAAATGTGAGGAGAGCAAAGGAGAGACAGGAAAGGGGAACAAGAGAGAGAGGAAGCGAGAGAGAGAGAGAATGAAAGGTTGAGATAGTGGGAGAAAACAGGAGACAGAGTGGGGCAAAGGGAGATGGACAGATAGAGGGAGAGACTGTGACAGGGAGAGAGAGAGAGGTGGGGTGGGTGTATGTACTGGATTCAGTATCCTTACAGATTTTCCTGTGATGCTCAGTACACAGCATTGCAGGCCAGCCTGGGTAGGAAGGGGCTGTGCCAGTCATGTGCAGTTTGTGAGCAGGACTGTGTTCAGAAGCATTGCCTGTCACAATCTCTGTTCACAATCCTCCCAGTGACACACTCTCCCCACCCCGGCCCTGTCACTGACTGGTCCATCTCTGGGCTACAGAAAACTGACCACCTCACACATACCCAGGCACGTCACAGCAAACCCCTCCAGCTGAGGCTGGTATATCATGGCTAGATTATACAGTGGGGTGGCGGGGGGAGGGAGAGAGAGAGAGAGAGACAGGGGAGAGAGCAAGGTAGGGGAGAAACACAGAGATAGAGAGATGGGGTGGGAGAGAGAGAGAGACGGGGAGAGAGAGGGAGACGGGGAGAGAGAGAGGGAGGGGAGAAACAGACAGCCTTAGAGAGACACAAATGAAGAGGAGCAGTGAGACAGGGATAGAAAGATAAAGTGACAGAGGAAGAGAGAGTGAGAGATAGATAAAAGGCAACAGGGTGAAACAGACGATGGAACAAGACAGATAAAGAGGAGTGAGAGAAAGGGAGAGTGACAAACAGTGGGAGAGAGAGAGACACACAGAGACAGAGAGAAAGACAGAGATAGTCACAGAGTGAGACGCAGAGAGAGAGAGAGAGAGCGAGGAAAACAGTGACAGAGACCGAAAGTAGGACTGAGAGTCTCTATGATCTCCTGTCTCAGTTCCCAGTATAATATTGGAATTATGACGGGATCCTCTAACTGCCTCCCCATATCACTTGCTTTCCTACCTCCTGCCTCCCTGTCTCTCTCTCTCTCTGTGCTTCCCCACCCCCCCACTCCCTGCCCCAGACATCCTGAGGAGCTGACAGGAAGGGCACTGGGTCCTCTCACCAATGTCGGATACACGCATCTCCCTGCTGTTCCTCTGCAGCCACCCTCCCCTCCTCTCCAACACACTCACTCTCACACACACACACACACACACACACACGCACTCTCTCTCACTCACACACACACACACAGACACACACACAGACACACACACACATACATACAGTCACACACACTCACACACGCATGCACACACACAGATGCACACACACACAGTCACACACACACACACACGCACACACATACACGCAGACTCTCGCACACACACAAACGCACACACACACACACAGACACACCCCCCTCCACACAGACACACCCACACATGGGTAAGAGGGTCAGAATCATAAGGAGGGAGATGATGATATACATAGTGACACACACACACACACACACACACACACACACAGGGAGACACATGGACAGTGAGTGTGAGGAACAGGGAGAGAGAGAGAGAAACGTACAGAGACACAGACTCTGAGAGAGAGCGAAAGGGAGATCAATGGAGACAGAAGGAGACGCACACAGACAACGTGATATAGAGGGTGTGAAGGACAGAGAGAGAAAGAGAGACACAGTGAGAGATGTGGAGAGAGACCTAGAGAGAGTGATAGAGAGATGAGGAGAGAAGGAGAGAAACGGAGACAGGGTTAGAGACAGAGATGGACAGAGGGAGAGAGAACCTGAGGGAGACAGAGAGAGAGTGAAAGCGAGACAGAGTGACCAAGAAAGAGAAACTGAGTAAACGAGGGAGATAGAGAGAGAGATAGAGAGAGAGATGAACAGAGAGTGATAGAAAGTGACAGAGGGAAGGCAAGTGAGACAGAGAGATGAGAGTCAAGGAGAGAGATATGGAGTGAGGGAGAGGGAGCGAGGCGGTGAAGGAGAGGGACAGAGCGCGAGGTGGTG
>NW_025965720.1:124891-125455 GCF_021869965.1 Rhincodon typus | reverse complement strand
GAGCTGGCGAAGGGGAGAGACACGGAATGAGGCAGTGAAGGAGGGAGAGAGGCAGCGAAGCAGTGAATGAGAGAGAGACAGAGGGCTGTACATCTTACCCAGATGTGGCGATAGGTCTGAATCACGGGTGGTTGCTGTGATTGGGAGGTAGTGCAACACCTCCTGCTCTCTCTCTCTCTCTCTCTCTCACCAAGGCTCCTGCTGAATCTGCTCAGCTTCCTCTCGGTCCCCTTCACCCCAGGAGCTGAGTGAGAAGGGCGGGGGCAGGAGGAGGAGAGAGGGGTTGGGCAAAATCGCTAGGCACTGCCTGTCTCTAACAGACTGGAAACTGAGCAGGGCCAGGGTGACATGTTTATACAGTGACGTCAGCCTGAGAGGGAGAGGGACTGAGAGAGGGAGAGACTGAGAGAGGGACTGAGAGGGAGAGAGAGGGAGAGAGAGAGAGACTGAGAGAGGGACTGAGAGGGAGAGAAAGAGGGAGGGAGAGAGAGGGAGAGACTGAGAGAGGGACTGAGAGGGACAGGGAGAGGGAGGGAGAGAGACTGAGAGAGAGAGAGACTGAGA
>NW_025965720.1:122562-124391 GCF_021869965.1 Rhincodon typus | reverse complement strand
CCCCCCGTCTCTCTCTCTCTCTGTCTCCTCCTGCCTCTCTCTCTCTGCCCCCGTCTCTCTCTCTCCCTGTCTCTCTCTCTCTCCTCCCCGTCTCTCTCTCTCTCCTCCCCGTCTCTCTCTCTCTCTCTCCCTGTCTCCCTGTCTCTCTCTCTCTCCCCCTCTCTCTCTCTCTCTCTCTCTCCCCTCTCTCTCTCGCTACCTGTCACTGTCTCTCACTCAATGTCTCTCCGTGTCTCTCACTTTCTCTATCAATCTCTCACTGCCTCTATCTCTAAATATATATGTGTATCTCCCTGTGTCTTACTGTCTGTCTATCTCTCTGTCTACCTCTGCCTCTCACTCTCTCTCTGTCCCTGTCTTTCTCTCAGTCTCTGCGTCTCTCCGTCCCTCACTCTATCTCTCTCTCTGTCTCTCCCTGTCTCTCATCCCTCTTTATCGATCTCTCCGTCCCCCTCTCTCTATGTATATTTTAATATATATTATATCTCCCTCTGTCTCCCTGTCTTTCAATCTCTCTCTGTCTATTCCTCCCTATTTCTTTCTCTCTGTCTATCTCTCCCTTTCTCTCACTCTGTCTCTCTGTACTTTTCCAGGTCTCTGACTCTGTCTCTCTATATTTATATCTCTCTGTCTCTCACTCTATCAATCTCTCCCTGCCTGCCTCTCTCTCCCTGTCTCTCTCTCCCTGTCTCTCTCTCTGTCGCTCTAGCACTCGCTGTTTCTCTCTCTCATCACCCCCCTCTCTCTCTATCCCTCCCTGTCTCTCTGTCTCTCTCTGTCTCTGTCTGTCTCTCTCTCTCTCTATCTCTCCCGGTCTCTCTCTTTCTTTCTCTCACTTTCTCTCCATCTCTCTCTCCCTGTTTCCCCCCCTCTCTCTCTCTATATATCTATTAATCTCTCCGTGCCCATCTCACACTCTCTCTTTATCTGTCTCTCCATGTCACTCTCTCTCAATCTGTATCCTTCTGGCTCTCTCTCTCTCTCTCTATCCCTCTCTCTCTCTCTCTCTGTGTTTCTCTCTTTCTCTGTATCTGTCTTTCTCTCCCTCTATCTCTCGCCCCCTCTCATTCCCCGTCTCTCTCTCTCTCTCCCCCTCCCTGCCTCTATCTTTGTCTCTTTCTCTCTCCATCTCTCCCTGTCTCTCTCGCTCTCCCTGTCTCTCTCTCTCTCTCCCTCCATGTCTCTCTCTCTCCCCGTCCCTGTCTCTCCGTCCCTGTCTCTCCGTCCCTGTCTCTCCGTCCCTGTCTCTCCGTCCCTGTCTCTCCGTCCCTGTCTCTCCGTCCCTGTCTCTCCGTCCCTGTCTCTCCGTCCCTGTCTCCTTCCCTGTTCCTGTCTCTCTCTCTCCCTCTGTTTCTCTGTCTCTCTTTCTCTCCCCCGTCTCTCTCTCTGCCTCTCTCTCTGTCTCTCTCTTTCTTTCACTCACTGTCTCTCCTTCTCTCTATCCCTGTTTTCCCCCCTTGCCTCTCTCTGACTCTATATATCTGTATATTTCTCCCTGCCTGTCTCACACTCTCTCTTTATCTGTCTATCCCTGTCACACTCTCTCAATCTGTATCACTCTCTCTATATCTTCCTCTTTCTGTCTGCCCCACCCTCTCCCTTACAATCTCTATCTCCATATCCATCTCTCCCTGTCTCTCTCTCTCTACCTCTCGCTTTCTCTCTGTATCTCTCTATCTCTCCGTGTTTTTCACTCTGGCCCTCCCTGTCGCTCACTCTCTCCCTCGCTCTTTCTATCTCTTCCTGTCTCTATATCTATCTCTCCTTGTGTCTGACTCTCTCTATTTCTATATCTCTCTGTCTCTCATACTCTCTTTCCCTCTCTCTCT
>NW_025965720.1:121272-122062 GCF_021869965.1 Rhincodon typus | reverse complement strand
GATGAAGAGGGACAGGGACAGCGAGAGAAGGAGAGGGAGAGGGGGTGATGAAGAGGGTCAGGGACAGCGAGAGAAGGAGAGGGAGAGGGACAGGAACAGCGAGAGCGAGCGGGAGAGGGAGAGGGAGAGGGAGAGGGATGGGGGGATGAGTGAGAGGAACAGTGAGGGATAAAGCGACAGAGAGAGAGAGACACAGGGAAAGAGAGACAGGGAGGAAAAATGAGAGAAACAGAGTTGGATAGAGAGAGAGAGAGATTGTGTGTGGGGTGGGGGGAGAGAGAGAGAGAGAGAAAGAGAGGGGAAGGGGGGAGGAGAGAGAGAGAGGGAGACAGTGAGAGATTGAGAAGCAGAGGGATGCTGATCAATAGACAGTGAGAGAGACAGGGAGAGGTAGAGAGAGTGATAGGCAGAGGGATACAGATCGAGAGAAAGAGAGAGAGAGACAGGGACAGACAGCTGAAGAGAGAGTGTGAGACAGGCGGGGACCGATATATAGATATATAGATATATAGATATATAGAGTGAGCGAGAGGGGGGTGACAGGAAGAGAAAGAAAGAGAGAGGGACCGAGAGAAAGAGACTGGGAGAGAGAGAGAGAGAGAGAGAGAGACAGAGGGAGTGAAAGACAGGGAGCAATTGATAGAGACTATGAAAGACACGGAGAGATAAATATTGAGAGTGAGAGACAGAGACAGATAGAGATAGAGAGAGTGTGAGATAGAGAGAGAGAGTGAGAAACAGGCAGAGAGAGAGGGAAAGAGAGTATGAGAGACAGAGAGATATAGAAATA
>NW_025965720.1:118807-120772 GCF_021869965.1 Rhincodon typus | reverse complement strand
CCTTCCTGCTCCTATGATGCTGCTTGGACTGCTGTGTTCATCCAGCTCTACACCTTGTTGTCTCGGATTCTCCAGCATCTGCAGTTCCTACTATCTCTGATACATCTCTTTCCCATTCTGTCTCAGTCTCTCCATCTATTCTCTCCTTCCCTCTTTCTGTGTCTCTGTCTTTCTCTCTTCATCACTCCAGCTGTATCTCACTCTCTCCGTTTCTCTGTCTCTACCTTTCTTTCTCTGTCTCCCCCTCTCTCCGGCTACACCTCTTTCTCTCAATCTTTCTGTTTTTCTCTGTCCATCTCTCCAGCTATCTTCCTCTGTTCTCTCACCAACTGCATCTTTCTCCCTCATTCTCTGCCTCGCTTAGTCTCTGTCTATCTCCCTCTCTCTTTCTGTCTCCATCTCGCTCACTGTAGCTCTCCCCCTCACTCACCCTATCTCTGTCTCTCCCTCTCTTCACTCTCTTCTCTTGTCTTGCACACTGTATCTCTCTCTCACTGTCTTCGTATATCCCTCTTTCTCTCTCTGTCAAACTCTCTCTTTTCCTCTTTCCATCTCTAGTTATATCTCGCTCTCTCTGTCTCCATCTCTTCCACTCTGTCACTCTCTGTCTCTCTCCTCTCAATCTATCTCACTTTTTCTCTGCCTCTCCTTTTCTTTGTCTCTGTCTATCTTTCCATCCCTCTAGCAATATGTCTCTCTCTCTCTTTCTGTCTCTCTCCCTCTCTTCTCTCATGGGCTGCATCTCTGACCCAATCTCTCCCTCTCCCTCTCTCTGTGTCTCCTCTATCTCTCTTTCCTTTCTCTGCGAACGTTGTCCATCTCACTCTGCCTCTCTCTCTATCTGTCTCTTGCTCTCTCATTGTCTCTCTCACTCTGTCTCTGTTTCTCTTTAACACTCTGTAACCTTTCCTTCTCTCGGTGTCTCTCTCTGTCAAACTCCTTCTCTCTCTATATCCATCTTCCTGTTTTTCTCTTTCTGTCTGTCTCCATCCCTCTCAGTCCCTCCCTCTTGCTGTATCTCTCTCTCCTTTCTTGTCTCTCTCTGTCTGTCTCAATCTATCTCTCTCACTCTCTCCATCTCTCACAAGCTGTATCTCTCTTTCTCTGTCTCCAGCTCTCTCTCTCTCTCCTCCTTCTTCACTAGCAGTATCTCTCTTTCTGTCTCCGTTTATCTCTATTTCCATCTCCCTAGCTGTAATTTGCTCTCTCACTCTGTCTACCTCCATCTCCATCTCTCTCTCTGTATCTCTCTCTTTTCTTCTGTCACTAGCTGTATCTCTCTGTCTCTCTCTCCGTCTCTCAGTTCTCTCTCTCTTCTCTGACTGCATTTCTCTGTCTTTCACTTTCTCAGTCTCTCTCTCTCCCTTGCTGTCTCTCTCCTTCTCTATCTCTCTGTCTCTAGCTCTCTTTCTCTCTCTCTGTCTCCCTCCTCTCTGTCTCTGTGTCTTGTTCTCTCTGTCTCTCTCTCTCTCTCCCTTGCTGTCACTCTCTTTCTGTCTCTAGCTCTCTCTATTTCTGTCTGTCTCAGTCTCTCTCTCTCCTTCACTGTCTCTCCTTCTCTGTCTCTGACTCTAGCTCTCTCTCTCTATTTCTCTCTCTCTCTGTCTCTCTCTTTCTCTCTCACTCTGTCTCTCTCCCTCCCTCTCTCTCTCCCTCTCCCCCTCCCTCTCTCAGTCTCAGTCTCTCTCTCTCTCCCTCTCCCTCTCTCTCCCTCTCAGTCTCCCTCTCTCTCCCTCTCAGTCTCTCTCTCTCTCCCTCTCTCTCCCTCTCCCAATCCCTCTCTCTCCCTCCCTCTCTCAGTCCCTCTCTCTCCCTCTCAGTCCCTCTCTCAGTCTCTCTCTCTCTCCCCCTCTCAGTCCCTCCCTCTCTCTCTCTCCCTCTCAGTCCCTCTATCAGTCTCTCTCTCTCTCCCTCCCTCTCTCTCTCCCCCTCAGTCCCTCGCTCAGTCTCTCCCTCTCCCTCTCA
>NW_025965720.1:117877-118707 GCF_021869965.1 Rhincodon typus | reverse complement strand
TCTCTCCCTCTCAGTCCCTCTATCAGTCTCTCTCTCTCTCCCCCTCAGTCCCTCTCTCAGTCTCTCCCTCTCCGTCCCCCTCTCAGTCTCTCTCTCTCCCTGTCCCTCTCTGTCTCTCTCTCTCTCTCCCTCTCAGTCCCTCTCCCTCTCTGTCCCTCTCTCTCCCTCTCTCAGTCTCTCCCTCTCTCTCTCCCTCTCTGTCCCTCTCTCTCCCTCTCTCTCTCAGTCCCTCTCTCCCTCTCAGTCTCTCTCTCTCTCAGTCCCTCTCTCAGTCTCTCTCTCTCACAGTCCCTCTCTCAGTCTCTCTCTCTCTCTCCCCCTCAGTCCCTCTCAGTCTCTCCCTCTCTCTCTCCCTCTCAGTCTCTCTCTCCCTCTCAGTCTCTCTCTCCCCCTCTCAGTCCCTCCCTCTCTCTCTCTCCCTCTCAGTCCCTCTAACAGTCTCTCTCTCTCTCCCTCCCTCTCTCTCTCCCCCTCAGTCTCTCGCTCAGTCTCTCCCTCTCCCTCTCAGTCCCTCTCTCAGTCTCTCTCTCTCCCTCCCCCTCCCTCCCTCTCTGTCTCTCTCTCCCTCTCAGTCTCTCTCTCTCCCTGTCCCTCTCTGTCTCTCTCCCTCTCTCCCTCTCAGTCTCTCTCTCCCTCTCAGTCCCTTTCTCAGTCTCTCTCTCTCCCTCTCAGTCTCTCTCCCTCTCTCTCTCTCTCTCCCTCTCAGTCCCTCTCTCTCTCCCTCTCAGTCCCTCTCAGTCTCTCCCTCTCAGTCCCACTCTCTCTCCCCCCGTCTCAGTCCCTCTCTCAGTCTCTCTCTCCCTCTTAGTCCCTCTCAGTCTCTCTCTCTC
>NW_025965720.1:116772-117377 GCF_021869965.1 Rhincodon typus | reverse complement strand
CTGTCTCCGTCTCTCTGTCTCTTCCTCTCTCTGTCTCCCTCTCTCTCTCGCATTCCCTGTCTCCGTCTCTCTGTCTCTTCCTCTCTCTGTCTCCCTCTCTTTCTCGCATTCCCTCTCTCTGTCCCTCTCTCTGTCCCTCTCTCTCCCTCTGTCTCTCCCTCTCTCTGTCCCTCTCTCTGTCCCTCTCTCTCCCTCTCTCTGTCCCTCTCTCTCCCTCTGTCTCTGTCTCTCCCTCTCTCTGTCCCTCTCTCTCCCTCTGTCTCTGTCTCTCCCTCTCTCTGTCTCTCTCTCTTTCTCTCTCTCTCTCTCTGTCACATTCTGTCTCTCTCTCTGTCTCCCTCTGTCTCTCCTTCATTCCATGTTTCTCTCTCTCTCTCCCTCTCTCTCTATTTCTGTCTCTATCTTACTTACTCCCTCTCTCTGTCTCTCACACTCTCTGTATCTCTATCTCTCTCGGTGTCTCTCTCTCGCATTCCCTCTGTCTGTCTCCCTCTATCTCTGTCTCTCTTTCTGTCTCTTCCTCTCTCTCTCTCTCTCTCACACACACATTCCCTCTCTCTATCTCCCTCTGTCTCGCTTTCATTTCATGTGTCTCTCTCTCTCTC
>NW_025965720.1:112698-116272 GCF_021869965.1 Rhincodon typus | reverse complement strand
GGGGGGGTAAAGAAAGAGAGAGAGAAAAAAGGTGATGTAGGGAAGAAAAAACAGACAGAAAGAGTGACAAGCATAGTGAGCAAGAGAGTCAGACAGAGACCGTTGGGATGGGGAAGAGAGAGATAAACAGTGAGAAAGACAGTGTGATTGAGTGAGAGATAGTTTGAGAGCAAGATGGGTGGAAGATGGGGAGAGGGAGAGAGAGACTGAAGGGAAAAAAGAGTGCTATAGAGACAGGGAAAGAGAATAATAGGGTGAAAGGGAAAGGGATAGAGAGAAAGAGAGACAGTGTGAAGAGAAAGACCGTGGGAGATGGAGAGATTGAAAGACAGAGATGGAGGAAACAGAAAGACGGACAATGAAGGAGAAAGATGCAGACAGACAAAAAGAAAGGGAAACAGAGACAGACAAGGACATAATGGAGTAGAAAGTCAGGGGAGTGAGAGAGACAGGCGGACAGGCAGGGAGAGAGGGACAGAGAGAGAGAGAGAGAGAGGGAGAGAGAAAGAAAAACTAGCCGGGGTGCAGGGTGGGAAGAGTTGGAAAACAGACAGACAGAGAGAGAGAAAGGAAGAGACGCACACACACAGACAAAGAGTTAAAAGTACCAGAAAGATGGAGAGAATGAGGGAGGGAGAGAGAGTAAGATACTGCTAGGGAAGAGGGTGAGAAACAGGAGGGAGTGAGTCTGCAGGTAAGCTAGAGAGAAAAAGACAGGAAGAGAGAGGGGGGCATGCAGGGACAGAGAGAGATGGGGGGACAGGGACAGACAGAGAGAGAGGGGGGGTATAAAACAGTGTGGAGCTGGAGGAACATAGGCCAAGCAGCATCAGAGGAACAGGAAAGTTGACGTTTCGGGTCGGGACCCTTCTTCAGAAATGGAGAGGGGGAAGGGAGCTCAGTAATAAATAGAGACGGGGTGGGGGGAGCTGGGGAAGGTAGGTGGGATGGTGATAGGTGAGAGCAGGTAGATAGTAGTGGGAGGAGCGAACAGGTGGGAGAAAAGACGGACAGGTTGTGTCTGGTCAAGGAGTCAGGGATGAGAGGGAGAGTTGGTCATGGGATGAGGCCAGGGGTGGGGAGATTTTGAAACTGGTAAAATTCACGTTTAGGCCATTGGGCTGTAGTCTCCCGAGGCAGAATATGAGGAGCTGCTCCTCCAGTTTGCGGGTGGTGTCATTGTGACACTGGAGGAGGCCCAGGATGGACATGTCGCCCTGGGAGTGGGAGGGGGAGTTAAAATGGTTCACGACTGGAAGATGTTGTCATTTGTCGTGAACAGAACGCAGGTGCTCTACAAAGCGGTCTCCGAGCGTCGGCTTGGTCTCACCGATGTAGAAGAGGCCACGTCAGGAGCAGTGGATGCAATAGACCACATTGACGGATGTGCAGGTGAACCCCTGTGTAATGCAGAAGGTTTGTTTTGTGCCTTGAATGGAGGTGAGGAGGGAGGTGTTAGGGGCAGGTGTAGCACTTCCTGTGGTTGCAGGGAAAGGTGGTGGGGCTAGTGGGGAGTGTGGAGCGGACAAGGGAGTTGCAGAGAGAGCAAGTAGGGTTGGGGAGGGAAATATATCTTTGGTTGCGGGGTCAGACTGTAGGTGGAAGAAGTGGCAGACAATGATACTTTGGATGTGGAGGTTGACGGGGTGATACGTGAGGACAAGGTGGATTCTGTCTTTGTTTTTGTTGCAGGGAAGGGATGTGAGGATAGAGGTGCGGGAAACACAAGAGATGCGGTGGAGAGCATTTTCGACCACTGAAGGGGTGAAGTTGCGGTCCTTGATATGAGAGGACATCTGGGATGTTTGGGAGTGAAACGCCCCATCTTCGGAGCAGACGCGGTGGAGGAATTGGGAGTAGGGGATCGCATTCTTGCAGGAAGGTGGGTGAGAGGAGGTGTAGTCTAGGTAGCTGTGGGATTCTGTGGGCTTGAAAGAGAGAGGGATGGGTAGGGACAGAGAGAGAGGTAGGGAGGGGTGAGGCAGGGACAGAGGCGGGGGTAACAGGGACAGTGAGAGAGAGAGAGAGAAGGAGGAGGGGGCAGGGAGAGAGAAGGAGGGGACAGGGATAGAGAGAGAGAGAGATGGAGGGGGCAGGGACAAAGCGAGAGAGAGAGAGGGGGAGGGTGCAGGGACAGAGAGAAGGAGAATGGGCAGGGACAGAGAGAGGGAGAGACAGGGACAGAGAGGGAAGGGGCAGGGATAGAGGGGGGAGGGTGCAGGGGCAGAGAGACAGAGGCGGGGAAGGGTGCAGGGACAGTGAGAGAGAGAGAGGGGGGGAAGGGTGCAGGGACAGATAGAAGGGGGGAGGGTGCAGGGACAGAGAGGGAGAGGGAGAGGGAGGGGGAGGGGGAGGGAGCAGGGATAGCGACAGAGAGAGCTGGAGACAGAGAGGGAGGGGGCGGAGACGGAGAGAGGGAGAATGGGCAGGGACAGAGAGAGACAGAGAGGGGGCGGGAGGGCACAGGGACAGAGTGTGAGGGAGAGGGGGAGGGGGCAGAGGCAGGGACAGAGAGAGAGAGAGGGACAGATAGGGAGAAGGGGGAGTGACAGAGAGGGGGGGGCAGGGACAGAGAGTGCCACAGAGAGAAATAGGGCAAGGACAGAGGGAGAAGTGGCAGGGACGGAGAGAGAGGGAGAGGGATAGAAGTGGCAGGGATGGAGAGAGAGAGAGGGAGAGGGAGAGAAGTTGCAGGGACAGAGAGAGAGGGAGAGAAGTGGCAGGGACGGAGAGGGAGGGAGAGGAAGAGAATTGGCAGGGACGGAGAGATAGGGAAAGGGAGAGAAGTGGCAGGGACAGAGAGAGAGGGAGAGGGATAGAAGTGGCAGGGACGGAGAGAGAGGGAGAGGGATAGAAGTGGTAGGGACAGAGGGAGAGGGATAGAAGTGGCAGGGACGGAGGGAGAGGGAGAGGGAGAGGGATAGAAGTGGCAGGGACGGAGGGAGAGGGAGAGAAGTGGCAGGGACGGAGAGTGAGAGAGAGGGGGCGGGGAGAGCATGCAGGGACAGAGAGAGAGTGGGGGGGAGGGTGCAGGGACAGCGAGAGAGGGGGGATGGGCGGGTGCAGGGACAACGACAGAGAGAGACAGGGACAGAGAGGGAGAGACAGGGACAGAGAGAGAGTGGGTGCAGGGACACAGAGAGGTGGGGTACAGGGTGCAGGGACAGTGAGGGAGATAGAGACAGAGAGGGAGGGAGGAGGGGTCAGGAATAGCGGCAGAGAGAGAGTGACAGTGAGAGAGGGGAAGTGGGCAGGGACATTGAGAGAGAGAGAGCGGGAAGGGTGCAGGGGCAGAGAGAAAGCGGGAAGGGTGCAGGGACAGACAGAGAGCGGGAAGGGTGCAGGGACAGAGAGGGAGAGACAGGGACAGAGAGAGAGTGGAAGTGGGTAGGGACATTGAGAGAGAGAGAGAGAGAGAGAGCGGGAAGGGTGCAGGGGCAGACAGAGAGCGGGAAGGGTGCAGGGGCAGACAGAGAGCGGGAAGGGTGCAGGGACAGACAGAGAGCGGGAAGGGTGCAGGGACAGACAGAGAGCGGGAAGGGTGCAGGGACAGACAGAGAGCGGGAAGGTGCAG
>NW_025965720.1:108647-112198 GCF_021869965.1 Rhincodon typus | reverse complement strand
CCCCCAACTCATTCTTCCGTCATCTCTCTCTTTCCTTCTGTCTGTCTTTCTCTCCCTACTGGTCTCTGAATCCCTCCCTGTCTCTCTTTCGCTCAGTTTCTCACTGTCTAAACTTTGTTTCTTTCTCCTTTTCCCATGTCTCCCTATCTCTCTGCTCACCATCTCTTACTCTATCTCTCAACCTCTCCTCTCCCCATCTTGCTGTCACTCACTCACTCGCCCTGCCACTCGTTCTCTCACTGCATCTGTCATTCCCACTTCCTCATCTTTCTCTCTCTCTAACCCTTTCCCATTTCTGTCTCTCACTCCTGCTCTCCCCAACTTTCTCTCTTTCTTCCACTGTGTCTCTCACTCTTCCACCATTTCTCTCTGTCTCTCTTGTGATGTTGCCAAGTTTTAACAATTAAACTAGTCCCATTTGCCTGTGTTTGCTCCATATCTCTCCATATTTATCCCATGCATGTACCTGCCTAAATGATTCTTAAATAACAAAATTGTACTCGCTTCCACCACTACCTCTGGCAGCCTATTCCAGATGCTCACCACCCTCGGTGTGAAAGAAGTACCCCTCTAGACCCTTTCGTATCTCTCCCATCACCTCAGGCTATGCCCTTTGGTTTTAGACTTCCCTATCATGGGAAAAAAACTTTCAGCTATCTACCATATCTATGCCTCTCATGATTTTATAGACTTTTATAAGGTCACCCTTTAGTCTCCTACACTCCAAGGAAAAAAGTCCCAGCCTATCCAACCTCTCCTTTATAACTCAAATCTTCCAGTCCAAGTAGCATCCTAATAAATATTTTCTGTATTCTTTCTATTTTAATAATATCTTTTCTATAGGTGGGTGACCAGAACAGCATGCAGTACTCTTAATGCAGCCTCCCAATGTCTAGTACAGCTGCAACAAGACTCCTATACTCAATGCTCTAATTGATGAAAGCAAGCATGCTAAATATCACCTTCACCACCCTGTCTACTTGTGACTCAACTTTCAAGGAGCTATGAACCTGTACCCCTAGATCTCTTTATTCTATAACACTCCCTAGGGCCCTACTATTAACTGCATCTATCTAAATTAAACTCCACCTACCATTCCTCAGCCCAGTGGCCCAGTTGATCAAGATCTTGCTGCATTCCCAGAAAACCTTCTTCACTGTCCACTATATCACCAATCTTAGTGTTATCCGCAAACTTACTAACCACACTTCCTAAATTCTGATTGAAATCGTTTCTATAAATGACAAATAACAGTGGACCAAGTACCAATCCCTATGGCACACTGCTGGTCACAGGCCTCCAGCCTGAAAAACAACCCTCTATCACCACTCCCTGTCTTCTACCATCAAGCCAATTTTATATTCGATTGGCTAGCTCTCCCTGGGCCCCATGAAATTAACCTTACTCAACAATCTACCACGCGGCACCTTGTCAAAGGCCTTGCTAAAATCCATGTAGATGACGTCAGCTGCACTGCTCTCATCTACTTTCTTGGTCACCCCTTCAAAAACACAATTTCTCATACACAAAGCCATGCTGACTATTCCAAATAAATCCTTGCCTCTCTCAATGCCTGTAGATCCTATCTCTCAGAATCTCCTCTTAAAACTTACCAACCACAGACATTAGGCTCACCAGTCTATATTACCGAGGCATTTTCCTACAGCTTTTCTTAAATAATGGTACAACATTAGCCACCCTCCAATCTTTGCGCCCTTCACCCATAGCTGTCAATGATACAAATATCTCTGCTAGTGGCCCCGCAATTTCCTCCCTAGCTCTCACAAAGTCCTGGGATGCACTTCAGATCGCAGGGATTTATCTATCTTAATGCATTTTAATACTTTCAGCAAGTCCTCTTCTGCAATACGAACTCTCTTCAAGACATCACTGTTTATTTCCCCAAGTTCCCAATGGTAAATACTGATGTGAAATATTCATTTAGGATCTCACCCAGCTCTTGTGGCTCTGCACATAGATGACCTTGTTGATCTTTAAAAGGCCCTGTTCTCTTCCTGATAACTCTTTTGCCCTTTATGTACTTGTAGAATCTCTTTGGATTCTCCTTTACCTTATCTGCTGAAGCCATCTTGTGTCTCCTTTTAATCCTCCTGATTTATCTCTCAAGTATACTCTGACACCCTCTATACACCCCAAGGAATTCACTTGATCCCAGCTGCCTATACATGTCTCTTTTTTTCTTGACCAGAGCCTCAATAACTGTAGCCACCCAAGGTACCCTACTCCTGCCAATCTTACCCTTCACTCTAACAGGAACATGCTGGCCCTGAACCCTTAGTAACTCAATTTTGAAAGCCTCCCACTTATCAGATATCCCTTTGCTTGCAAACAGCCTCCGCCCGTCAACTTTTGAAAGTTCCCATCTAAGACCATCAAAATTGGCCTTGCCCCAATTTAGAACTTTAACTTGTGGACTAGAGCTATCCTCTTCCATAGTTATTTTAAACCTAATGAAATTATGGTCACTGGTCCCTAAATGCTCCCCTACTAACATTTCCACCTTGCCTTATTTCCCAAGAGAAGGTCAAATTTTGACACTTCTCTAGTACAGCCATCTCCATACTGAATGAGAAATTCTTCCTGAACATAACTTGACAAATTTCTCTCCATCCAAGCCCTTAACACTATGACAGACTCCGTCAAAATTAGGAAAGTTAAAATCCCATACTATTACAACCCTATTATTCTTGCAGCTATTTGCACACTCCTTACATATTTGCTTCTCAATCTCATGCTATTTGGGGCCTATAGTACAACACTATCAAAAAGTGATCTCCTTTTCATTTTTCAGTTCTACCCAAATAGACTCAGTGGATGAACCCTCAAGAATGTCTTCTCTCAGTACTGCTGTGATGTTCCCCCTAATCAAAAATGCAACTCACCCTCCTCTCTTGCCTCCCCTTCTATCCTTCCTATAGCATCTATACCCCAGAACACTGAGCTGCAAGTCCTGTCCCTCCCTCAGCCATGTTTCTGTAATAGCTGTAACATCCCAGTCCCATCCATGCCTCGAGATCATATGCTTTACCTGTCAGGCCTCTTGCGTTGAAATAAATGCAGTTTATCCCAGACTTCCCTTGCTTCCTGCCCTGTCTAGTACTAGGATTACCAACCTGCTTTTACTATTTAACTTGCTCTCATTAACTTCTGTACTGTCCTCAATCTTCTCTTTTGTCTCTTACTACTTTGGATCCCACACCCCTGCCAGACTAGTTTAAACGCTCCTGTGTGGCTTCAGCATACTTCTCTGCCAGGATGTTGGTCCCCCTCCAGTTCAGGTGCAACCCATCCTTCTTATACAGGTCACTTCTACCACAGAAGAGATCCCAATGGTGCAAGAATCTGAATCCCTGTCCCCTGCACCAGCTCTCAAGCCAGGCATTTAGCTGCTAAATCCTCCTATTCCTAGAGATAGTAGGAACTGCAGATGCTGGAGAATCTGAAATAACAAGGTGTAGAGCTGGATGATCACAGCAGGCCAAGCAGCATCAGAGGAGCAGGAAAGCTGACGTTTCCGGCCTAGACCCTCT
>NW_025965720.1:107785-108147 GCF_021869965.1 Rhincodon typus | reverse complement strand
GTGTCGCTCTCTCTCTCTCTCGTGCAGTCAGCATGTCGCTCTCTCTCGCGCAATCAGCGTGTCGCTCTCTATCGAGCAGTCAGCGTGTCGCTCCCTCTCTCGCAATCAGCGTGTCGCTCTCTCTCTCTCGCAGTCAGCGTGTCGCTCTCTGTCTCTCACAGTCAGCGTATCGCTCTCTCTCTCAGTCAGCGTGTCGCTCTCTCTCTCGCAGTCAGCGTGTCGCTCTCCCACTCGCTGTCAGCGTGTCGCCCTCTCTCTCGCAGTCAGCGTGACGCCCTCTAACTCGCTGTCAGCGTGTCGCCCTCTCTCTCTCACAGTCAGCGTTCGCTCCCTCTCTCTCGCAGTCAGCGTGTCGCTCTTTC
>NW_025965720.1:107430-107685 GCF_021869965.1 Rhincodon typus | reverse complement strand
TCTCGCAGTCAGTGTGTCGCTCTCTCTCGCGCAATCATCGTGTCGCTCTCTATCGAGCAGTCAGCGTGTCGCTCCCTCTCTCGCAATCAGCGTGTCGCTCTCTCTCTCTCGCAGTCAGCATGTCGCTCTCTTTCTCGCAGTCAGCGTTTCGCTCTCTGTCGCAGTCAGCGTGTCGCACTCTCTCTCGCAGTCAGCGTGTCGCTCTCTGTCTCTCACAGTCAGCGTGTCGCTCTCTCTCTCACAGTCAGCGTGTCG
>NW_025965720.1:106968-107330 GCF_021869965.1 Rhincodon typus | reverse complement strand
GTGTCGCTCTCTCTCTCTCTCGTGCAGTCAGCATGTCGCTCTCTCTCGCGCAATCAGCGTGTCGCTCTCTATCGAGCAGTCAGCGTGTCGCTCCCTCTCTCGCAATCAGCGTGTCGCTCTCTCTCTCTCGCAGTCAGCGTGTCGCTCTCTGTCTCTCACAGTCAGCGTATCGCTCTCTCTCTCAGTCAGCGTGTCGCTCTCTCTCTCGCAGTCAGCGTGTCGCTCTCCCACTCGCTGTCAGCGTGTCGCCCTCTCTCTCGCAGTCAGCGTGACGCCCTCTAACTCGCTGTCAGCGTGTCGCCCTCTCTCTCTCACAGTCAGCGTTCGCTCCCTCTCTCTCGCAGTCAGCGTGTCGCTCTTTC
>NW_025965720.1:105622-106468 GCF_021869965.1 Rhincodon typus | reverse complement strand
ACAGTCAGCGTGTCGCTCCCTCTTTCTCGCAGTCAGCGTGTCGCTCCTTCTTTCTCGCAGTCAGCGTGTTGCTCCCTCTCGCAGTCAGCGTGTCGCTCCCTCTCTTTCGCAGACTGCCTGTTGCTCTCACTCTCACAGTCAGCGTGTCGCTCTCTCTCTCTCACTGTCAGCGTGTCGCTTCCTCTCTCTCGCAGTCAGCGTGTCGCTCTCTCTCTCGCAGTCAGCGTGTCGCTCTCTCTCTCTCACAGTCAGCGTGTCGCTCTCTCTCTCTCACTGTCAGCGTGTCGCTCCCTCTCTCTCGCAGTCAGCATGTCGATCTCTCTCTCGCAGTCAGCGTGTTGCTCTCTCTCTCGCAGTCAGCATGTCGCTCTCTCTCTCTCGCAGTCAGCGTGTCGCCTTCTCTCTGGCAGTCAGCGTGTCGATCTCTCTCTCGCAGTCAGTGTCTCGCTCTCTCTCTTGCAGTCAGCGTGTCGCTCCGTCTCTCTCACAGTCAGCGTTTCGCTCACTCTCTCTTACAGTCAGCGTGTCGCTCTCTCTCTCTCAGTCAGCGTGTCGCTCCCTCTCTCTCACAGTCAGCCTGTCGCTCTCTCTCTCTCAGTCAGCGTGTCGCTCCCTCTTTCTCGCAGTCAGCCTGTCGCTCTCTCTCTCTCTCACAGTCAGCGTGTCGCTTTCTCTCTCGCAGTCAGCGTGTCGCCCTCTCTCTCGCAGTCAGCGTGTCGCTCTCTCTCTCACAGTCAGCCTGTTGCTCTCACTCTCGCATTCAGCGTGTCGCCCTCTGTCTCACAGTCAGCATGTCGCTCTCTCTCTCTCACAGTCAGCGTGTCGCTCTCTCTCTCACAGTCAGCG
>NW_025965720.1:105156-105522 GCF_021869965.1 Rhincodon typus | reverse complement strand
TCGCAGTCAGCGTGTCGCTCCCTCTCTCTCACAGACAGCGTGTCGCAATCTCTCTCTCGCAGTCAGCGTGTCGCTCTCGCTCTCTCACAGTCAGCCTGTTGCTCTCACTCTCGCATTCAGCGTGTCGCCCTCTGTCTCGCATTCAGCGTGTCGCCCTCTCTCTCGCAGTCAGCCTGTCGCTCTCTCTCTCACAGTCAGCGTGTCACTCTCTCTCTCACAGTCAGCGTGTCACTCTCTCTCTCACTGTCAGCGTGTCGCTCTCTCTCTCTCTCACAGTCAGCGTGTCGCTGTCTCTCTCTCACAGTCAGCGTGTCGCTCACTCTTTCTCGCAGTCAGCGTGTCGCTCTCTCTCTCGCAGTCAGCGTG
>NW_025965720.1:104191-104656 GCF_021869965.1 Rhincodon typus | reverse complement strand
TTTCTCGCAGTCAGCTTGTCGCTCCCTCTCTGTCGCAGACAGCGTGTTGCCCTCTCTGTCGCA
This sequence comes from Rhincodon typus, assembly GCF_021869965.1. Classification (NCBI taxonomy): domain Eukaryota; kingdom Metazoa; phylum Chordata; class Chondrichthyes; order Orectolobiformes; family Rhincodontidae; genus Rhincodon; species Rhincodon typus. The sequence continues at coordinate 104,593 of NW_025965720.1, read as the reverse complement.
GTCAGCGTGTCGCTCTGTCTCTCGCAGTCAGCCTGTCGCCCTCTCTCTCGCAGTCAGCGTGTCGCTCTCTCTCTCACAGTCAGCGTGTCGCTCTCTCTCGCAGTCAGCGTCTCGCTCTCTCTCTCTCGCAGTCAGCGTGTCGCCCTCTGTCTCACAGACAGCGTGTTGCTCTCTCTCTCTCGCAGTCAGCGTGTCGCTCTCTCTCTCGCAGTCAGCGTGTTGCCCTCTCTCTCGCAGTCAGCGTGTCGCTCTCTCTCTCACAGTCAGCGTGTCGCTCCCTCTCTGTCGCAGACAGCGTGTTGCCCTCTCTCTCACAGTCAGCCTGTTGCTCTCACTCTCGCATTCAGCGTGTCGCCCTCTGTCTCACAGTCAGCGTGTCGCTCTCTCTCTCTCACAGTCAGC
>NW_025965720.1:103541-104091 GCF_021869965.1 Rhincodon typus | reverse complement strand
CAGCGTGTCACTCTCTCTCTCACAGTCAGTGTGTCGCTCTCCGTCTCACAGACAGCGTGTCACTCTCTCTCTCACAGTCAGTGTGTCGCTCTCCGTCTCACAGACAGCGTGTCGCTCTCTCTCTCGCAGTCAGCGTGTCGCTCTCCGTCTCACAGACAGCGTGTCGCTCTCTCTCTCGCAGTCAGCGTGTCGCTCCCTCTCGCAGTCAGCGTTTCGCTCTCTCTCTCGCGCAGTCAGCGTGTCGCTTTCTCTCTCGCAGTCAGCGTGTCGCTTTCTCTCTCGCAGTCAGCGTGTCGCGCTCTCTCTTGCAGTCAGCGTGTCGCTCCCTCTTTCTCGCAGTCAGCGTGTCGCTCTCCCTCTCACTGTCAGCGTGTCGCTCCCTCTCTCTCGCAGTCAGCGTGTCGGTCCCTCTCTCTCGCAGTCAGCGTGTCGCTCCCTCTTTCTCGCAGTCAGCGTGTCGCTCCCTCTCTGTCGCAGACAGCCTGTTGTTCTCACTCTCGCATTCAGCCTGTCGCTCTCTCTCTCACAGTCAGCCTGTCGCTCTCTCTCT
>NW_025965720.1:102974-103441 GCF_021869965.1 Rhincodon typus | reverse complement strand
GTCAGTGTGTCGCTCTCACTCTCTCGCAGTCAGCCTGTCGCTCTCTCTCTCGCAGTCAGCGTGTCGCTCCCTCTCTGTCGCAGACAGCCTGTTGCTCTCACTCTCGCATTCAGCGTGTCGCCCTCTGTCACACAGTCAGCGTGTCGCTCTCTCTCTCGCAGTCAGCGTGTCGCCCTCTGTTTCTCGCAGTCAGTGTGTCGCTCCCTCTCTGTCGCAGACAGCCTGTTGCTCTCTCTCTCGCAGTCAGCGTGTCGCTCTCTCTCTCTCGCAGTCATCGCGTCGCTCCCTCTCGCAGTCAGCGTGTCGCTCTCTCTCTCTCGCAGTCATCGCGTCGCTCCCTCTCGCAGTCAGCCTGTCGCTCTCTCTCTCGCAGTCAGCGTATCGCTCCCTCTTTCTTGCAGTCAGCGTTTCGCTCTCTCTCTCTCGCAGTCAGCGTCTCGATCTCTCTCTCGCAGTCATCGTGTCGC
>NW_025965720.1:102162-102474 GCF_021869965.1 Rhincodon typus | reverse complement strand
TTCTCTCGGAGTCAGCGTGTCGTCCTCTCTCTCGCAGTCAGCGTGTCGCTCTCTCTCTCGCAGTCAGCGTGTCGCCCTTTCTCTCGGAGTCAGCGTGTCGTCCTCTCTCTCGCAGTCAGCGTGTCACTCTCTCTCTCTTGCAGTCAGCGTGTCGCGCCCTCTCTCTCGCAGTCAGCGTGTCGTTCTCTCTCTCGCAGTTAGCGTGTCGCTCTCTCTCTCTCGCAGTCAGCGTGTCGCGCCCTCTCTCTCGCAGTCAGCGTTTCGTTCTCTCTCTCGCAGTCAACGTGTCGCTCTCTCTCTCGCAGTCAGCGT
>NW_025965720.1:101522-102062 GCF_021869965.1 Rhincodon typus | reverse complement strand
CAGTCAGCGTGTCGCTCTCTCTATCTCGCAGTCAGCCTGTCGCTCTCTCTCTTGCAGTCAGCGTGTCGCTTTCTCTCTCTCAGTCAGCGTGTCGCTCTCTCTCTCTCTCTCGCAGTCAGCGTGTCGCTCTCTCTCTTGCAGTCAGCGTGTCGCTCTCTCGCAGTCAGCGTGTCGCTCCCTCTCGCAGTCAGCGTGTCGTCCTCTCTCTCGCAGTCCCCGTGTCGCTCTCTCTCTCGCAGTCAGCGTGTCGCTCTCTCTCTCTCTCTCGCAGTCAGCTTGTCGCTCTCTCTCTCACAGTCAGCGTGTCGCTCACTCTCTCGCAGTCAGCGTGTCGCTCTCTCTCAGTCAGCGTGTCGCTCTCTCTCTCTCGCAGTCAGCGTGTCGCTCTCTCTCTCGCTCGCAGTCAGCGTGTCGCTCCCTCTCTCTGGCAGTCAGCCTGGAGCTTTCTCTCTCGCAGACAGCCTGTCGCTCTCTCTCTCGCAGTCAACGTGTCGCTCTCTCTCTCTCTCTCACAGTCAGCGTGTCGCTCTCTCTCTCTCT
>NW_025965720.1:100476-101022 GCF_021869965.1 Rhincodon typus | reverse complement strand
ACGCTGACTGCGAGAGAGAGAGCGACACGCTGACTGTGAGAGAGAGAACGACACGCTGACTGCGAGAGAGAGGGCGACACGCTGAATGCGAGAGTGAGAGCAACAGGCTGACTGTGAGAGAGAGAGCGACACGCTGACTGTGAGACAGAGGGCGACACGCTGACTGTGAGAGAGAGAGAGCGACAGGCTGACTGCGAGAAAGTGGGAGCGACACGCTGACTGCGAGAAAGAGGGAGGGACACGCTGACTGAGAGAGAGAGAGCGACACGCTGACTGTAAGAGAGAGTGAGCGAAACGCTGACTGTGAGAGAGACGGAGCGACACGCTGACTGCAAGAGAGAGAGCGACACACTGACTGCGAGAGAGAGATCGACACGCTGACTGCCAGAGAGAGAGCGACACGTTGACTGCGAGAGAGAGAGGGACACGCTGTCTGTGAGATAGAGAGCGACACGCTGTCTGTGAGATAGAGAGCGACACACTGACTGCGAGATAGAGTGCGACACGATGACTGCGAGAGAGAGATCGAGACGCTGACTGCGAGAG
>NW_025965720.1:99643-99976 GCF_021869965.1 Rhincodon typus | reverse complement strand
CAGCGTGTCGCCCTCTCTCTCACAGTCAGCCTGTCGCTCTCTCTCTCACAGTCAGCCTGTCGCTCTCTCTCTCACAGTCAGCGTGTCGCTCTCTCTCTCTCGCAGTCAGCGTGTAGCTTTCTCTCTCGCAGTCAGCCTGTCGCTCTCTCTCTCGCAGTCAGCGTGTCGCCCTCTGCCTCACAGTCAGCATGTCGCTCTCTCTCTCTCTCGCAGTCAGCGTGTCACTCTCTCTCGCAGTCGGCGTGTCGCTCCCTCTCGAAGTCAGCGTGTCGCTCTCTCTCTCTCGCAGTCAGCGTGTCGCCCTCTCTCTCGCAGTCAGCGTGTCGCCCTCTC
>NW_025965720.1:99211-99543 GCF_021869965.1 Rhincodon typus | reverse complement strand
CTCTCGCAGTCAGCGTGTCGCTCTGTCTCTCGCAGTCAGCGTGTCGCACCCTCTCTGTCGCAGACTGCCTGTTGGTCTCACTCTCACAGTCAGCGTGTCGCTCTCTCTCTCTCACTGTCAGCGTGTCGCTCTCTCTCTCGCAGTCAGCGTGTCGCTCTCTCTCTCTCTCGCAGTCAGCGTGTCGCTTTCTCTCTCGCAGTCAGCATGTCGATCTCTCTCTCGCAGTCAGCGTGTCGCTCTCTCTCTGGCAGTCAGCGTGTCGATCTCTCTCTCGCAGTCAGTGTCTCGCTCTCTCTCTTGCAGTCAGCGTGTCGCTCCGTCTCTCTCACAGT
>NW_025965720.1:98202-98711 GCF_021869965.1 Rhincodon typus | reverse complement strand
GAGAGCGACAGGCTGACTGCGAGAGACAGAGCGACACGCTGACTGCGAGAGAGAGAGAGCGACACGCTGACTGCGAGAGAGAGAGAGAGCGACACGCTGACTGCGAGAGAGAGAGCGACACGCTGACTGCGAGAGAGAGAGCGGCACGCTGACTGCGAGAGAGAGCCACACGCTGACTGAGAGAGAGAGAGCAACACGCTGTCTGTGATAGAGAGAGTGACACGCTGACTGTGAGAGAGAGGGAGCGACACGCTGACTGTGAGAGAGAGAGCGACAGGCTGACTGCGAAAAAGAGGGAGCGACAGGCTGACTGCGAAAAAGAGGGAGCGACACGCTGACTGCGAAAAAGAGGGAGCGACACGCTGACTGCGAGAGAGAGAGCGACACGTTGACTGCGAGAGAGAGAGCGACACGTTGACTGCGAGAGAGAGAACGACACGCTGACTGCGAGAGAGAGGGCGTGACACGCTGACTGCGAGAGAGAGAGAGCGACACGCTAACTGCGAGAG
>NW_025965720.1:97029-97746 GCF_021869965.1 Rhincodon typus | reverse complement strand
AGAGAGCGACACGCTGACTGCGAGAGAGAGAGCGGCAGGCTGACTGCAAGAGACAGAGCGACACGCTGACTGCGAGAGAGAGAGAGCGACACGCTGACTGTGAGACAGAGGGCGACACGCTGACTGCGAGAGAGAGAGCAACAGGCTGTCTGCGACAGAGAGGGAGTGACACGCTGACTGCGAGAAAGAGGGAGCGACACGCTGACTGCGAGAGAGAGCGACACGCTGACTGAGAGAGAGAGAGAGTGACACGCTGACTGCAAGAGAGAGAGAGCGACACGCTAAATGCGAGAGAGAGAGAGCGACATGTTGAATGCGAGAGAGAGAGAGCGACACGCTGAATGTGAGAGTGAGAGCAACAGACTGACTGCGAGAGACAGAGCGACACGCTGACTGCGAGAGAGAGAGAGCGACACGCTAACTGCGAGAGAGAGAGCGACAGGCTGTCTGCGACAGAGAGGGAGCGACACGCTGACTGCGAGAGAGAGAGCGACAGGCTGACTGCGAGAGGGAGAGCGACAGGCTGACTGCGAGAGCTCGAGCAACACGCTGACTGTGAGAGGGAGAGCGACAGGCTGACTGCGAGAGAGAGAGCGACACGCTGACTGTGAGGCAGAGGGCGACACGCTGACTGCGAGAGAGAAAGCTACACGCTGACTGCGAGAGAGAGAGAGCGACACGCTGACTGCGAGAGAGAGAGCGACAGGCTGTCTGCGA
>NW_025965720.1:95809-96529 GCF_021869965.1 Rhincodon typus | reverse complement strand
GAGAGAGAGAGCGACAGGCTGTCTGCGACAGAGAGGGAGCGACACGCTGACTGTGAGAGAGAGAGCGACACGCTGACTGTGGGAGAGAGAGCGACAGGCTGACTGCGAAAAAGAGGGAGCGACAGGCTGACTGCGAAAAAGAGGGAGTGACACGCTGACTGCGAGAGAGAGAGCGACACGTTGACTGCGAGAGAGAGAACGACACGCTGACTGCGAGAGAGAGGGCGCGACACGCTGACTGCGAGAGAGAGAGAGCGACACGCTAACTGCGAGAGAGAGAACGACACGCTGACTGCGAGAGAGAGGGCGCGACACTCTGACTGCAAGAGAGAGAGAGTGACACGCTGCCAGCGAGAGCGGGCGACACGCTGACTGCGAGAGAGAGAGCGACAGGCTGACTGCGAGAGAGAAAGCTACAGGCTGACTGCCAGAGAGAGGGAGCGACACGCTGACTGCGAGAGAGAGTGCGACACTCTGACTGCGAGAGAGAGAGCGACACGCTGACTGCGAGAGAGAGAGCGACATGCTGACTGCGAGAGAGAAAGCTGCTGACTGTCTGCGATAGCGAGAGAGCGACACGCTGACTGCGAGAGAGAAAGCGACAGGCTGTCTGCGATAGAGAGAGAGTGACACGCTGACTGCAAGAGAGAGGACGACACGCTGACTGAGAGAGAGAAAGCGACGCGCTGACTGCGATAGAGAGAGCGACACGCTGACTGC
>NW_025965720.1:94761-95309 GCF_021869965.1 Rhincodon typus | reverse complement strand
GAGCGACACGCTGACTACGAGAGAGAGCGACACGCTAAGTGCGAGCGAGAGAGCGCGACACGCTGACTGCGAGAGAGAGAGAGCGACACGTTGACTGAGAGAGAGAGAGAGACATGCTGAATACGAGAGAGAGCGACACGCTAAGTGCGAGCTAGAGAGCGCGACGCGCTGACTGCGAGAGAGAGCGACACGCTGACTGCGAGGGAGCGCGACACGCTGACTGCGAGGGAGAGCGCGAAACGCTGACTGCGAGAGAGAGAGAGCGACACGCTGACTGATAGAGAGAGGACGACACGCTGACTGATAGAGAGAGGGCGACACGCTGACTGCGAGAGAAAGGACGACCCGCTGACTGCGTGAGAGAGAGCGACAGGCTGACTGCGAGAGAGAGACACGCTGACTGCGAGAGAGAGCGACACGCTGACTGCGAGAGAGAGAGCGACAGGATGACTGCGAGAGAGAGAGAGAGAGCGACACACTGACTGCGAGAGAGAGGGAGCGACACGCTGACTGCGAGAGAGAGAGAGAGAGCGACACGCTGACTGCGA
>NW_025965720.1:93820-94261 GCF_021869965.1 Rhincodon typus | reverse complement strand
CTCTCGCAGTCAGCGTGTCGCTCTCTCTCACGCAGTCAGCGGGTCGCCCTTTCTCTCGCAGTCAGCGTGTCGCCCTTTCTCTCGCAGTCAGCGTGTCGCTCCCTCTCTCTCGCAGTCAGGGTGCCGCGCACTCTCTCGCAGTCAGCGTGTCGCGCTCTTTCTCTCTGAGTCAGCGTGTCCGTCTCTCTCTATCAGTCAGCGTGTCGCTCCCTCTCTCTCGCAGTCAGCGTGTCGCTCCCTCTCTCTCACAGTCAGCGTGTCTCTCTCTCTCTCAGTCAGCGTGTTGCTCTCTCTCTCTCTCTCGCAGTCAGCGTGTCGCTCCCTCTCTCTCGCAGTCAGTGTGTCGCTCTCTCTCTCTCTCTCGCAGTCATCCTGTCGCTCTGTCTCTCGCAGTCAGCGTGTCGCTCTCTCTCGCAGTCAGCGTGTCTCTCTCTCGCAGTC
>NW_025965720.1:93331-93720 GCF_021869965.1 Rhincodon typus | reverse complement strand
CGCTCGCACTTAGCGTGTCGCTCTCTCTCGTAGTCAGCGTGTCGCTCTCTCTCTTCCAGTCAGCGTGTCGCTCTCTCTCGCAGTCAGCGTGTCGCTCTCTCTCTCTCGCAGTCAGGGTGTCGCTCACTCTCTCGTAGTCAGCGTGTCGCTCCCTCTCTTTCGCAGTCAGCGTGTCGCTCTCTCTCTCGCAGTCAGCGTGTCGCTCTCTCTCTCTCGCAGTCAGCTTGTCGCTCTCTCTCTCTCGCAGTCAGCGTGTCGCTCACTCTCTCTCTCGCAGTCAGCACGTCGTTCTCTCTCGCAGTCAGCGTGTCGCCCTCTGTCTCTTACAGTCAGCGTGTCGCTCTCTCTCTCGCTGTCAGCGTGTCGCTCTCACTCTCTCGCAGTCAGCG
>NW_025965720.1:91211-92831 GCF_021869965.1 Rhincodon typus | reverse complement strand
CCACAGTCAGCGTGTAACTCTCTCTCTCGCAGTCAGCCTGTCGCTCCCTCTCTCGCAGTCAGCGTGTCGCTCCCTCTCGCAGACAGCGTGTCGCTCTCCGTCTCTCTCAGTCAGCGTGTCGCTCCCTCTCTCGCAGTCAGCGTGTCGCTCTCCCTCTCTCGCAGTCAGCGTGTCGCTCCCTCTGTCGCAGTCAGCGTGTCGCTCTCTCTCTCTCGCAGTCAGCGTGTCGTTCTCTCTGTCAGTCAACTTGTCGCTCTCTCTCTCTCTCACAGTCAGCGTGTCGCTCTCTCTCTCTCGCAGTCAGCGTGTCACTCTCTCTATCGCAGTCAGCGTGTCGCTCTCTCTATCGCAGTCAGCGCGTCGCTCTCTCTATCGCAGTCAGCGCGTCGCTCTCTCTATCGCAGTCAGCGCGTCGCTCTCTCTCGCAGTCAGCGTGTCGCTCTCTCTATCGCAGTCAGCGTGTCGCTCTCTCTGTCTGCCACCATCTCGCTGTGTGTTTCTGCTACCGTCTCCCTCTCTGTCTCTATTTCTCCCTGCTCCTTCTGCCTGCACCCATGCCTGTTTGCTGGAGAGATTGTCAGTGTGTGTGTTTGTGTGTGTTTCTCTCTGCCTGAGTGTTTTGGAGCTTGGGGTAATTTTGGAGGGGATGGAGTTTGGGGGGTTGGGGGAATGGGCTGGGAGTGGGAGCACGCTCCTGGAACGTGAATCCTCCCATTTCTGGTTGCAAATAAAAGTGTGTTTAATCTGCGCCGTGAACAAGCAGAGCTTTGTTTTGATCACGGGGTTGCTTCAGTCTGTTCATTGGAAACTTTCCGTTTTGTTTTCACACATGAAAAGCCCAGCCGAGGTTTTAAAATACCACCCGGAAATATCCTCACTCTCACACCCTCTCCCGACAAAATAAAAATCACAAGGTTGTTGAGGGAAGCCGGGGGTTGGGGGAGGGGGAAGTTCCAGGCGGAAATCTCTGTTCCTCACCACCACCCCCCCCCCACCCCGGCCCTGCTAAATAGAAACTTTTTTTCCCTCACCAGTGAGCCAAGAGTTCGTTTCGATGCAGGAACTTTGCACTATTGTTGACTATCAATCCTGGTTTTAAACTGGACCTTTTAAACTCGAGGCATGCCAAGAAGGAGTGCATGTTGAGATTTCACTTGCTCTCACAGCCCAAGAGACAGAAAATAAACCATTAGAAGTCCAGAAGACATACACACGCACACACACACACATATAAAGAACTTCATAAACCCAGCAGTAATTATAAAAAATACATACAGAGGTGGGGGAGGGGGAAGTGAATTCGTCAGGAGCTGTCTAAACTTTCAATCTGAATCTTAAAATTTTCTTTACTTGCTTTTCTGCTGCCAAACTCGTCAATAAAAAGAAACTTCCCAATCAGCACTCGTCTGGAAGTATCTATGTTTGTTTTGAAATCAGAAAAGCAAACACAAAGACATTGAGGAAGAAAATATAACTTTTTTCCTCCAATCCTGAAATTAATTTCAGACTTTTCCAGTTGATACCCACCACCAACCAGCCACACACTCACCCCCCCCCCCCCACCCACCAGCTCCCACACTTCCCAAAAGAAAACCTCCCAGAAAATTAATTGAAAGATTG
>NW_025965720.1:90256-90711 GCF_021869965.1 Rhincodon typus | reverse complement strand
CGCTGACTGCGAGAGAGAGTGACACGCTGACTGAGAGAGAGAGAGAGCGACACGGTAAGTTCGAGAGAGAGAGCGCGACATGCTGACTGCGAAAGAGAGGGAGCGACTCGCTGACTGCGAGAGAGAGCGACCCGCTGACTGCGAGAGAGAGCGACACGCTGACTGTGAGAGAGAGAGCGACACGCTGACTGCGAGAGAGAAAGCGAAACGCTGATTGCGAGAGAGAGAGAGCGACACGCTGACTGTGAGAGAGAGAGTGACACGCTAACTGCGAGAGAGAGAGAGCGACATGCTGACTGCGAGAGACAGAGCGACACGCTGACTGCGAGAGAGAGCGAGACGCTGACTGCGAGAGAGAGCGAGACACGCTGACTGCGAGAGAGAAAGCGACACGCTGACTGCGAGAGAGAGAGAGCGACATGCTGACTGCGAGAGAGAGAGCGACACGCTGACTG
>NW_025965720.1:89879-90156 GCF_021869965.1 Rhincodon typus | reverse complement strand
GCTGACTGCGAGAGAGAGAGAGCGACACGCTGACAGAGAGAGAGAGAGTGACACACTGACTGCGAGAGAGAGAGCGAGACGCTGACTGCGAGAGAGAGAGAGCGACACGCTGACTGCGAGAGAGAGAGCGACACGCTGAATGCGAGACAGAGAGCGACACGCTGCCAGCGAGAGAGAGCGACACGCTGCCAGCGAGAGAGAGCGACACGCTGACTGCGAGAGAGAGAGCGACACGCTGACTGCGAGAGAGAGAGCTACACGCTGAGTGCGAGAGAGA
>NW_025965720.1:88633-89379 GCF_021869965.1 Rhincodon typus | reverse complement strand
TCTCTCTCTCGCAGTCAGCGTGTCGCTCTCTCTCTCTCGGAGTCAGCATGTCGCTCTCTCTCTCTCGCAGTCACCGTGTCGCTCTCTCTCTCGCAGTCAGCGTGTCGCTCTCTCTCTCGCAGTCAGCGTGTCGCTCTCTCTCGCAGTTAGCGTGTCGCTCTCTCTCGCAGTCAGCCTGTAGCTTTCTCTCTCGCAGACAGCCTGTCGCTCTCTCTCGCAGCCTGTCGCGCTCTCTCGCAGTCAGCGTGTCGCCCTCTGTCTCACAGTCAGCCTGTCGCTCCGTCTCTCTCGCAGTCAGCGTGTCGCTCTTTCTCTCTCGCAGTCAGCGTGTCACTCTTTCTCTCTCGCAGTCAGCGTGTCGCTCTCTCTCTCTCTCACAGTCAGCGTGTCGCTCTCTCTCTCTCTCACAGTCAGCGTGTCGCTCTCTCTCTCTCGCAGTCAACGTGTCGCTCTCTCTCTCGCAGTCAGCGTGTCGCTCCCTCTCTCTCGCAGTCAGCTTGTCGCTCTCTCTGTCGAAGTCAGCGTGTCGCTCTCTCTCTCTCGCAGTCAACGTGTCGCTCTCTCTATCGCAGTCAGCGTGTCGCTCTCTCTATCGCAGTCAGCGTGTCCCTTTCTCTCTCTCAGTCAGCGTGTGGTCCCCTCCCTCGCATTCAGTGTGTCGCTCTCTCTCTCGCAGTCAGCCTGTCGCTCTCTCTCGCTGGCAGCGTGTCGCTCTCTCTCTCTCGCAGTCAGCGTGTCGCTCTCTC
>NW_025965720.1:87318-88133 GCF_021869965.1 Rhincodon typus | reverse complement strand
GAGAGAGAGAGAGAGCCACACGCTGACTGCGAGAGAGAGAGGGACACGCTGACTGCGAGAGAGCGCAACACGCTGACTGCGAGACAGAGGCAGCGACACGCTGACTGCGAGAGAGAGAGCGACACGCTGACTGCGAGAGAGAGCGACACGCTGACTGCGAGAGAGCGCGACACGCTGACTGCGAGAGAGCGGACGACATGCTGACTGCGAGAGAGAGGGCGAAACGCTGACTGCGAGAGAGGGAGCGACACACTGACTGCGAGAGAGAGAGCGACACGCTGACTGCGAGAGAGGGAGAGACACGCTGACTGCGAGAGAGAGAGTGAGCGACACGCTGACTGCGAGAGAGAGGGAGCGACACGCTGACTGCGAGAGAGAGAGCGACACGCTGACTGCGAGAGAGAGAGAGCGACACGCTGACTGCGAGATAGAGACAGCGACACGCTGACTGCGAGAGAGACAGTGAGCGACACGCTGACTGCGAGAGAGAGGGAGCGACACGCTGACTGCGAGAGAGAGAGCGACACACTGACTGCGAGAGAGTGCGCGAAACGCTGACTGCGAGAGAGAGAGCGCAACGCTGACTGAGGGAGAGAGGGAGCGACACGCTGATTGGAGAGAGAGCGATACGCTGACTGCGATAGAGAGGATGATACGCTGACTGCGAGAGAGAGGGAGCAACACACTGACTGCGAGAGAGAGAGTGACACGCTGACTGCGAGAGAGAGAGCGACACGCTGACGAAGAGAGAGAGAGAGCGACACGCTTACTGCGAGAGAGAGAGCGACAAGCTGACTGCAAGAGAGAGAGAGAGA
>NW_025965720.1:86546-86818 GCF_021869965.1 Rhincodon typus | reverse complement strand
ATGCTGACTGCGAGAGAGAGAGCGACACGCTGACTGCGAGAGAGAGGGAGCGACACGCTGACAGTGAGAGAGAGAGAGCGACACGCTGACTGCGAGAGAGAGAGTGACATGCTGACAGCGAGAGAGAGAGAGCGACCCGCTGACTGCGAGAGAGATGACGACACGCTGACTGCGAGAGAGAGAGCGACACGCTGACTGCGAGAGAGAGAGTGACATGCTGACTGCGAGAGAGAGCGACACGCTGACTGCGAGAGAGAAAGAGCGACACGCTG
>NW_025965720.1:85971-86446 GCF_021869965.1 Rhincodon typus | reverse complement strand
GCTGACAGCGAGAGAGAGAGAGCGACACGCTGACTGCGAGAGAGAGCGACACGCTGACTGCGAGAGAGAGAGAGCGACACGCTGACTGCGAGAGAGAGGGAGCGACACGATGACTGCGATAGAGAGAGCGACACGCTGACTGCGAGAGGGAAAGAGCGACACGATGACTGCGATAGAGAGAGCGACATGCTGACTGCGAGAGGGAGTGAGTGACACGCTGACTGTGAGAGAGCGGGAGCGACACGCTGACTGCGAGAGAGAGAGCGACACGCTGACTGCCATAGAGAGAGAGCGACACGCTGACTGTGAGAGAGAGGGAGCGACACACTGACTGCGAGAGAGAGAGCGACACGCTGACTGTGAGAGAGAGAGAGCGACACGCTGTATGCTCGAGAGAGTGAGTGACACGCTGACTGCTCGAGAGAGAGCGACACGCTGACTGAGAGAGAGAGCGACATGCTGACTGCTCGAGAGA
>NW_025965720.1:85078-85471 GCF_021869965.1 Rhincodon typus | reverse complement strand
GAGAGAGAGGGACACGCTGACTGCGAGAGAGCGCAACACGCTGACTGTGAGACAGAGGCAGCGACACGCTGACTGCGAGAGAGAGAGCGACACGCTGACTGCGAGAGAGCGCGACACGCTGACTGCGAGAGAGCGCGACACGCTGACTGCGAGAGAGCGGACGACACGCTGACTGCGAGAGAGAGGGAGCGAAACGCTGACTCCGAGAGAGAGGGAGCGACACGCTGACTACGAGAGAAAGGGCGAAACGCTCACTGCGAGAGAGAGAGCGACACGCTGACTGCGAGAGAGAGAGCGACACGCTGACTGCGAGAGAGAGAGCGACACGGTGACTGCGAGAGAGAGAGAGCGACACGCTGACTGCGAGAGAGAGAGAGCGACACGCTGACTGCA
>NW_025965720.1:84349-84978 GCF_021869965.1 Rhincodon typus | reverse complement strand
ACTGCGAGAGAGCGCGACACGCTGACTGCGAGAGAGAGAGCGACACGCTGACTGCGAGAGAGAGAGAGCGACACGCTGACTGCGAGATAGAGAGAGCGACACGCTGACTGCGAGAGAGACAGTGAGCGACACGCTGACTGCGAGAGAGAGGGAGCGACACGCTGACTGCGACAGAGAGAGCAACACGCTGACTGCGAGAGAGTGTGCGAAACGCTGACTGCGAGAGAGAGAGCGCAACGCTGACTGAGGGAGAGAGGGAGCGACACGCTGACTGGAGAGAGAGCGATACGCTGACTGCGATAGAGAGGATGACACGCTGACTGCGAGAGAGAGGGAGCAACACACTGACTGCGAGAGAGAGAGCGACACGCTGACTGCGAGAGAGAGAGCGACACGCTGACGAAGAGAGAGAGAGAGCGACACGCTGACTGCGAGAGAGAGCGACACGCTGACTGCGAGAGAAAGGACGAAACGCTGACTGCGAGAGAGAGAGCGACAATCTGACTGCGAGAGAGACAGAGAGAGCGACACGCTGACTGCGAGAGAGAGGGAGCGACAAGCTGACTGCGAGAGAGAGAGAACGAGCGACACGCTGACTGCGAGAGAGAGGGAGCGACACACTGACTGCG
>NW_025965720.1:83279-83849 GCF_021869965.1 Rhincodon typus | reverse complement strand
GAGAGAGCGACACGCTGACTGCGAGAGAGAGCGACACGCTGACTACGAGAGAGAGAGAGCGACACGCTGACTGCGAGAGAGAGAGCTACACGCTGAGTGCGAGAGAGACGGAGCGACACGCTGACTGCGAGAGAGAGAGCGACACGCTGACTGCGTGAGAGAGAGCGACAGGCTGACTGCGAGAGAGAAAGCTACAGGCTGACTGCCAGAGGGAGGGAGTGACACGCTGACTGCGAGAGAGAGAGCGACATGCTGACTGCGACAGAGAGAGCGACAGGCTGTCTGCGATTGAGAGAGAGCGACACGCTGACTGCGAGAGAGAGAGAGCGACACGCTGACTGCGAGAGAGAAAGCGACAGGCTGTCTGCTAGTAGAGAGAGAGTGACACGCTGACTGCAAGAGAGAGAGAGCGACACGCTGCCAGCGAGAGAGAGCGACAGGCTGACTGCGAGAGAGAGAGCGACACACTGAATGCGAGGGAGGGGACCACACGCTGACTGAGAGAGAGAAAGCGACACGCTGACTGCGATAGAGAGAGCGACACGCTGACTGCGATAGAGAGAGCGACAC
>NW_025965720.1:82451-82779 GCF_021869965.1 Rhincodon typus | reverse complement strand
ACTGCGAGAGGGAGAGCGACACGCTGACTGTGAGAGAGAGGGAGCGAACGCTGACTGTGAGAGAGAGAGGGCGTCACGCTGACTGCGAGAGAGAGGGAACGACACGGTGACTGCGAGAGAGAGAGCGACACGCTGACTGCAAGAGAGAGAGCGACACGGTGTCTGCGAGAGAGAGAGCGACACTCTGACTGCGAGAGAGAGAGAGCGACACGCTGACTGCGAGAGAGAGAGAGCGACACGCTGACCGCGAGAGAGGGAGCGACACGCTGACTGCGAGGAAGAGAGCGACACGCTGACTGCGAGAGAGAGAGCGACACGCTGACTGCGA
>NW_025965720.1:81852-82351 GCF_021869965.1 Rhincodon typus | reverse complement strand
ACGCTGACTGCGAGAGAGAGAGCGACACTCTGACTGCGAGAGAGAGCCACAGGCTGACTGCGAGAGAGAGAGCGACACGCTGATTGCGAGATAGAGAGCGACACGCTCACTGCGAGAGCGAGCGACACACTGACTGCGAGAGAGAGAGCAACAGGGTGACTGCGAGAGAGAGAGCGACATGCTGAGTGCGAGAGAGAGCCACACGCTGACTGCGAGAGAGAGAGCGACCGCTGACTGCGAGATAGAGAGCGACATGGTGACTGCGAGAGAGAGAGCGACACGTTGACTGCGGGATAGAGAGCGACACGCTGACTGCGAGAGAGAGAGCGCGACACGCTGACTAAGAGAGAGGGATCAACACGCTGACTGCGAGAGAGAGAGCGACACGCTGACTGCGAGAGCGAGAGAGCGACACGCTGACTGCGAGAGAGAGCGACAGGTTGACTGCGAGAGAGAGCGACACGCTGACTGCGAGAGAGAGCCACAGGCTGACTGCGAG
>NW_025965720.1:81274-81752 GCF_021869965.1 Rhincodon typus | reverse complement strand
CTGCGAGAGAGAGCGACAGGTTGACTGCGAGAGAGAGCGACACGCTGCCTGCGAGATACAGGACGACATGCTGACTGCGCGAGAGAGCTACACGCTGACTGTGAGAGAGAGCGACACGCTGACTGCGAGAGAGAGCCACAGGCTGACTGCGAGAGAGAGAGAGCGACACGCTGACTGCGAGATAGAGAGCGACACGCTGACTGCGAGAGCGAGAGCGACACGCTGACTGCGAGATAGAGAGCGACACGCTGACTGCGAGAGAGAGTGCCACACGCTGACTGCGAGAGAGAGAGCGACACGCTCACAGCGAGAGCGAGCGACACACTGACTGCGAGAGAGAGAGCGACACGCTGACTGCAGAGAGAGAGAGCGACATGCTGACTGCGAGACAGAGGACGACACTCTGACTGCGAGAGAGAGAGAGCAACACACTGACTGCGAGAGATAGAGCGACAGACTGACTGCGAGAGAGAGACAG
>NW_025965720.1:80584-81174 GCF_021869965.1 Rhincodon typus | reverse complement strand
CCCTGACTGCGAGAGAGAGAGAGCGACACGCTGACTGCGAGAGAGAGAGCGACACGCTGACTGCGAGAGAGGAGCGACACACTGACTGCGAGATAGAGAGCGACACGCTGACTGCGAGATAGAGAGCGACACGCTGACTGCGAGAGAGAGCGCCACACGCTGACTGCGAGAGAGAGAGCGACACGCTCACAGCGAGAGCGAGCGACACACTGACTGCGAGAGAGAGAGCGACACGCTGACTGCAGAGAGAGAGAGCGACATGCTGACTGCGAGACAGAGGACGACACTCTGACTGCGAGAGAGAGAGAGCAACACACTGACTGCGAGAGATAGAGCGACAGACTGACTGCGAGAGAGAGACAGCGACACGCTGACTGCGAGAGAGGGAGAGACACGCTGACTGCGAGAGAGAGCCACAGGCTGACTGCGAGAGAAAGAGAGCGACACGCTGACTGCGAGAGAGGAGCGACACACTGACTGCGAGAGAGAGAGAGCGACACGCTGACTGCAGAGAGAGAGAGCGACACGCTGACTGCGAGAGAGAGAGCGACACGCTGACTGCGCGAGAGAGAGAGCGACACGCTGACTGC
>NW_025965720.1:79427-80084 GCF_021869965.1 Rhincodon typus | reverse complement strand
ACAAATATTAACACACACAGATAAACAATACACTCTTTCAGACAGATGAACAAACACAGATCAAAAATACACACTCATGGAGAGATTCACACACACAGATAAACAATACACACTCACAGACAGATTAACATGCAGATAAACAATAAACACTCATGGACAGATTAACACACACAGGTAAACAATACACACTCACAGACAGATTAACATACAGAGATAAACAATAAACACTCACAGACAGATTAACACACACAGATAAACAATACACGTTCACAGATAGATTAACAGACAGAAAAACAATACTCTGTGACAGACAGATTAACAAACACAGATAAAACGTACACACTCATGGACAGATTAACACACATAGATAAACAACAAACACTCACAGACAGATTAACACACACAAATAAACAATACACACTCACAGATAGATTAACACATACAGATTAACAATACACACTCACAGACAGATTAACACACACAGATAAACAATACACACTCACGGACAGATTAACACACACAGATAAAACATGCACACTCACGGACAGATTAACACACACAGATAAACAATACACTCACACAGATAGATTAACACACACCGATAAACAATACACACTCACAGATAGATTAATACACACAGATAAACAATACACACAC
>NW_025965720.1:78768-79327 GCF_021869965.1 Rhincodon typus | reverse complement strand
AGAGATAAACAATACACACTCACAGAAAGATTAACACGCTCAGATAAAAGATACAAACTCACAGGTAGATTAATACACAGAGATCAACAATAAACACTAACAGATAGATTAACATGCACAAATAAACAGTACACAGTCACAGACAGATTAATACCCAGATAAATTATACACACTCACGGACAGATTAACACACACAGATAAACAGTACACACTCACAGACAGATTAACACACGCACATAAAAAATACACGCTCACAGATAGATTCACACATGAGGAAAAACAATACGAACTCAGAGACAGATGAACACGCATAGATAAACAATACACTCTCACAGACAGATTAAAACACACAGACAAACAGTACACATTCACAGATAGTTGAACAAACACAGTTAAACAATACACACTCACAGATAGATTAACAAACACGTACACAATACACACTCACAGACAGATTAACACACACAGATAAACAATACACACTCACAGACAGATTAACACACAGATAAACAACACACACTCGCAGATAGATTAACACACACACATAAAAAATTTGCAC
>NW_025965720.1:77509-78268 GCF_021869965.1 Rhincodon typus | reverse complement strand
CGAGACGCTGACTGTGAGAGAGAGAGAGCGACACGCTGACAGCAAGTTAGAGGGCGTCACGGTGACTGCGAGAGAGAGAGCGACACGCTGACTGCGAGATAGAGAGCGACACGCTGACTGTGAGGGAGAGAGAGCGACAGGCTGACTGCGAGAGAGAGAGCGCGACACGCTGACTGCGAGAAAGAGGGAGCGACACGGTGTCTGCGAGATAGAGAGCGACACTCTGACTGCGAGAGAGAGAGCGACAAGCTGACTGCGAGAGAGAGAGCGACAGGCTGAGTGCGAGAGAGAGAGCGACCCGCTGACTGCGAGAGCGAGAGCGACACGCTGACTGCGAGAGCGAGAGCGACACGCTGACTGCGAGAGCGAGAGCGACACGCTGACTGCGAGAGAGAGAGCGACCCGCTGACTGCGAGACAGAGAGCGAAAGGCTGAGTGCGAGAGACAGAGATCGACACGCTGACTGCGAGAGCGAGAGCGACACGCTGACTGCGAGATAGAGAGCGACATGCTGACTGCGAGAGATAGAGAGCGACACTCTGACTGCTAGAGAGAGAGAGCGACACGCTGACTGCGAGGGAGAGAGAGCGACACGCTCCCTGCGAGAGAGAGAGAGCGACAGTCTGACTGCGAGAGAGAGAGAGCGACATGCTGACTGCGAGAGAGAGGGAGCGACACGCTGACTGAGAGAGAGAGGGCGACACGCTGACTGCGAGAGAGAGAGCGACACGCTGACTGCGAGAGAGAGAGTTACACGCT
>NW_025965720.1:76740-77499 GCF_021869965.1 Rhincodon typus | reverse complement strand
CGAGACGCTGACTGTGAGAGAGAGAGAGCGACACGCTGACAGCAAGTTAGAGGGCGTCACGGTGACTGCGAGAGAGAGAGCGACACGCTGACTGCGAGATAGAGAGCGACACGCTGACTGTGAGGGAGAGAGAGCGACAGGCTGACTGCGAGAGAGAGAGCGCGACACGCTGACTGCGAGAAAGAGGGAGCGACACGGTGTCTGCGAGATAGAGAGCGACACTCTGACTGCGAGAGAGAGAGCGACAAGCTGACTGCGAGAGAGAGAGCGACAGGCTGAGTGCGAGAGAGAGAGCGACCCGCTGACTGCGAGAGCGAGAGCGACACGCTGACTGCGAGAGCGAGAGCGACACGCTGACTGCGAGAGCGAGAGCGACACGCTGACTGCGAGAGAGAGAGCGACCCGCTGACTGCGAGACAGAGAGCGAAAGGCTGAGTGCGAGAGACAGAGATCGACACGCTGACTGCGAGAGCGAGAGCGACACGCTGACTGCGAGATAGAGAGCGACATGCTGACTGCGAGAGATAGAGAGCGACACTCTGACTGCTAGAGAGAGAGAGCGACACGCTGACTGCGAGGGAGAGAGAGCGACACGCTCCCTGCGAGAGAGAGAGAGCGACAGTCTGACTGCGAGAGAGAGAGAGCGACATGCTGACTGCGAGAGAGAGGGAGCGACACGCTGACTGAGAGAGAGAGGGCGACACGCTGACTGCGAGAGAGAGAGCGACACGCTGACTGCGAGAGAGAGAGTTACACGCT
>NW_025965720.1:75400-76240 GCF_021869965.1 Rhincodon typus | reverse complement strand
CTGACTGCGAGAGAGGGAGCGACACGCTGACTGCGAGAGAGAGAGCGCAACGCTGACTGCGAGAGAGAGAGAGAGCGACACGCTGACTGCGAGAGAGGGAGCGACACGCTGACTGCGAGAGAGAGCGACACGCTGACTGGAAGAGAGAGAGCGACACGCTGACTGCGAGAGAGAGGGAGCGACACGCTGACTCCGAGAGAGAGCGACACGCTAAGTGCGAGCGAGAGAGCGCGACGCGCTGACTGCGAGAGAGAGCGACACGCTGACTGATAGAGAGAGACGGACACGCTGACACAGAGAGAAAGAGCGCGACACGCTGACTGCGAGAGAGAGCGCGGCACCCTGACTGCGAGAGAGTGGGAGCGACACGCTGACTGCGAGAGAGAGAGCGACACGCTTTCTGCGAGAGAGAGAGAGCGACGCGCTGACTGCGAGGGACAGAGCGACAGGCTGAATGCGAGAGAGAGAACGACACACTGTCTGCGAGAGAGAGAGCGACACGCTGACTGCGAGAGAGAGCCACAGGCTGACTGCGAGAGAGAGAACGACACGCTTTCTGCGAGAGACAGAGCGACAGGCTGAATGCGAGAGAGAGAACGACACGCTGACTGCGAGAGAGAGAGCGACACGCTGACTGCGAGAGAGAGGGAGCGACACGCTGACTGCGAGAGAGAGAGCGCAACGCTGACTGCGAGAGAGAGAGAGCGACACACTGACTGCGAGAGAGGGAGCGACACGCTGACTGCGAGAGAGAGAGAGAGCGACACGCTGACTGCTAGAGAGAGGGCGACATGCTGACTGCGAGTGGGAGAGCGACACGCTGACTGCGAGAGAGAGAGC
>NW_025965720.1:74550-75390 GCF_021869965.1 Rhincodon typus | reverse complement strand
CTGACTGCGAGAGAGGGAGCGACACGCTGACTGCGAGAGAGAGAGCGCAACGCTGACTGCGAGAGAGAGAGAGAGCGACACGCTGACTGCGAGAGAGGGAGCGACACGCTGACTGCGAGAGAGAGCGACACGCTGACTGGAAGAGAGAGAGCGACACGCTGACTGCGAGAGAGAGGGAGCGACACGCTGACTCCGAGAGAGAGCGACACGCTAAGTGCGAGCGAGAGAGCGCGACGCGCTGACTGCGAGAGAGAGCGACACGCTGACTGATAGAGAGAGACGGACACGCTGACACAGAGAGAAAGAGCGCGACACGCTGACTGCGAGAGAGAGCGCGGCACCCTGACTGCGAGAGAGTGGGAGCGACACGCTGACTGCGAGAGAGAGAGCGACACGCTTTCTGCGAGAGAGAGAGAGCGACGCGCTGACTGCGAGGGACAGAGCGACAGGCTGAATGCGAGAGAGAGAACGACACACTGTCTGCGAGAGAGAGAGCGACACGCTGACTGCGAGAGAGAGCCACAGGCTGACTGCGAGAGAGAGAACGACACGCTTTCTGCGAGAGACAGAGCGACAGGCTGAATGCGAGAGAGAGAACGACACGCTGACTGCGAGAGAGAGAGCGACACGCTGACTGCGAGAGAGAGGGAGCGACACGCTGACTGCGAGAGAGAGAGCGCAACGCTGACTGCGAGAGAGAGAGAGCGACACACTGACTGCGAGAGAGGGAGCGACACGCTGACTGCGAGAGAGAGAGAGAGCGACACGCTGACTGCTAGAGAGAGGGCGACATGCTGACTGCGAGTGGGAGAGCGACACGCTGACTGCGAGAGAGAGAGC
>NW_025965720.1:72590-74050 GCF_021869965.1 Rhincodon typus | reverse complement strand
CACATCTACCCCACTCTGTCTCTCTCTGACTATTTCTGTCTCTCTCTATCTCTCTGTCTCTCCCTCGCTTCTGCAGTCTCTCTATTGCTCTCAGTCTCTCTCACATCTACCTCGCTCTGTCTCTCTCTGTCTCTCCCTCACTTCCACAGTCTCTCTATTGCTCTCTGTCTCTCTCACATCTACCTCGCTCTCTCTATCTCTGTCTCTCCCTGTCTCTCTCTCTCTCTATCTCTCTGTCTCTCCCTTGCTTCTGCAGTCTCTCTATTACTCTCTGTCTCTCTCACATCTACCCCACTCTGTCTCTCTCTGTCTCTCTCTCTCTCTGTCTCTCCCTCACTTCCGCAGTCTCTCTATTGCTCTCAGTCTCTCTCACATCCACCTCGCTCTGTCTCTCTCTGACTGTCTCTCTCCCTGTCTCGTTCTCTCTGTCTCTCTCTCTCTCACTCTCTCTCTACCACTCTCCAGCGCTTCCTCTCTCCCTGTCAATTCCTGATTATCTCCTAACCCCGGGCATGTGGCTGTTTCAAGACAGGAAGAGCTACGATCCTCCAGGATCAGATAAACACAGCCTCCTGTTGGCTCAGTGGGGGGCCGAGCGCACACAGGCAGCTCACATGAACCCAAAAGCCACATCTGCAGACTGCGTTGGATTTTCCCAGGGGTTGGGGGGATGGGTGGGGATTGGAAGGAATCAGAAACGGGAGGTGGGAGCGTGGGGTTCGGGGTGGGGGAGAGAGCACAGAGGGCCACAGGCGAGAGGGGGCAGGAGCAAAAGGGAGACAAGGAGCAAAAGACAAGCAAGATAGAGAGAGAGACAGACAGAGAGACAGAGACCGAGAGAGAGAGAGAGAGACAGAGACAGAGATAGAGAGAGAGACAGAGACAGAGAGAGGGCGACAGAGAGAGAGAGAGAGAGACACAGAGAGAGAGAGAGAGAGAGACAGAGACAGAGATAGAGAGAGAGACAGAGAGACAGAGACAGAGAGAGGGAGACAGAGAGAGAGAGAGAGAGACACACAGAGAGAGAGAGAGAGACAGAGACAGAAATAGAGAGAGAGAGACACACAGAGAGACAGAGAGACAGAGGTAGAGAGAGAGACAGAGAGAGAGAGACAGAGAGACAGACAGACAGAGAAAGAGACAGACAGAGACAGACAGAGTGAGAGAGAGAGAGTGAGAGAGAGAGGGTGGGAGAGACAGAGAGAGAGAGAGACAGAGACTGGGAATACTCGAGGTGGGAACGAAGCAGTCTTTACAAACGGAGAATCAGAGGCTTTCAATCATGTTCACTCAGCAACAGAATGGAAATGGCACACAAAATACATGGTAAGTTCACTATATTTCAGAACATGCAGTTTATAATAGAAACAGGGTAACAGAGCGAGGCAGGGAGCAACATCGAGGGAGTAAAGGGGGTTATATTATATACAGGGTAACAGGGAGCTGGGAGGGAGTCACAT
>NW_025965720.1:70671-71062 GCF_021869965.1 Rhincodon typus | reverse complement strand
TCTCTCTCTGCATCTGTCTCTCTCTCTCTGCATCTGTCTGTCTGTCTGTCTCTCTGTCTCTCTCTCTCTACATCTGTCTCTCTCTCTCTCTACATCTGTCTGTCTCTCTCTCTCTCTCTCTCTACATCTGTCTCTCTCTCTACATCTGTCTCTCTCTCTACATCTGTCTGTCTGTCTCGCTCTCTCTCTGTCTCTCTCTCTCTGCATCTGTCTCTCTCTCTCTGTCTCTCTCTCTCTGCATCTGTCTCTCTCTCTCTGCATCTGTCTCTCTCTCTGTCTCTCTCTCTCTCTCTGTCTCTCTCTCTCTGCATCTGTCTCTCTCTCTGTCTCTCTTCTCTCTCTACATCTGTCTCTCTCTCTCTCTACATCTGTGTATGTCGGTCTCTCTCTC
>NW_025965720.1:69625-70571 GCF_021869965.1 Rhincodon typus | reverse complement strand
CTACATCTGTCTCTCTCTGGCTGTCTCTCTCTCTCTACATCTGTCTCTCTCTGGCTGTCTCTCTCTCTCCATCTGTCTCTCTCTCTACATCTGTCTGTCTCTCTCTCTCCATCTGTCTCTCTCTCTCTGTCTCTCTTCATCTGTCTCTCTCTACATCTGTCTGTCTGTCTCTCTCTCTCCATCTGTCTGTCTGTCTCTGTCTCTCTTCATCTGTCTCTCTCTCTACATCTGTCTGTCTCTCTCTCTCCCTCTCTGTCTCTCTCCCTCTCTGTCTCTCTCTCTCTTTCTCTCTACATCTGTCTGTCTCTCTCGCTACATCTCTCTCTCTACATTTCGCTACATCTCTCTACACCTCTCTACACCTCTCTCTCTGTACATCTGTATCGGCCTCTCTCTCTCTCTCTCTCTGCATCTGTCTCTCTCTCTGCATCCGTCTCTCTCTCTCTGCATCCGTCTCTCTCTCTCTGCATCCCTCTCTCTCTCTCTCTACACCTCTCTCTCTACACCTCTCTCTCTACATCTGTCTCTCTCTCTCTCTGCATCTGTCTCTCTCTCTGCATCTGTCTCTCTATATATCTCTCTCTCTCGACATCTCTCTCTACACTTTTCTCTCTACACCTCTCTCTCTGTACATCTGTGTCGGTCTCTCTCTCTCTCTCTCTACATCTGTCTGTGTCTCTCTGTCTCTCTCTATACATGTCTCTCTCTCGACATCTGTCTCTCTTTCTGTCCCTCTCGCGCTCTCTCTCTCTCTACATCTGTCTCTCTCTCTCTCTCTCTCTCTCTCTCTCTTTCTCTCGACATCTGTCGACACTTTTCTCTCTACCCCTCTCTCCGTACATCTGTGTCGGTCTCTCTCTCTACACATCTGTCTCTCTCTCTCCACATCTCTCTCTCTCTCTCTCTCTCTCTCTCTCTCTCCGCATCTCTCTCTCTCTCTCTCTCT
>NW_025965720.1:67073-68036 GCF_021869965.1 Rhincodon typus | reverse complement strand
CTCTCTCTCTATATCTCTCTCTCTACATCTGTCTCTCTGTCTCTCCACATCTGTCTCTCTCTCTCTGCATCGCTCTCTCTACATCTGTCTCTCTGTCTCTACATCTGTCTCTCTCTCTACCTCTGTCTCCCTCTACATCTCTGTCTCTCTCTACATCTGTCTCTCTCTCCATCTGTGTATGTGTCTCTCTCTCTCTACATCTCTCTCTCTCTCTACATCTCTCTCTCTCTGTCTCTCGACATCTCTCTCTCGACATCTCTCTCTCTCTCTACAGCTCTCTCTCTCTCTCTACATCTCTCTCTCTCTCTACATCTCTCTCCCTCTCTACAGCTCTCTCTCTCTCTCTCTACATCTCTCTCGCGCTCTCTCCCTCTCTACATCTCTCTCCCTGTCTACACCTCTCTCCCTCTCTACATCTCTCTCTCTCTGTCTGTCTCTCTCTCTACATCTGTCTCTCTCTCTACATCTCTCTCTCTACTTTTGTCACTCTCTCTTCATCTGTCTCTCTCTCTCTACTTCTGTCTCTCTCTTTTTCTACATCTGTCTCTCTCTCTACATCTGTCTCCACATCTGTCTCTCTCTCTCGACATCTCTCTCTCTCTCTCTCGACATCTCTCTCTCTGTCTCGACATCTCTCTCTCTCTGTCTCGACATCTCTCTCTCTCTCTCGACATCTCTCTGTCTCTGTCTCTCTCTCTCTCTACACATTTCTCTCTCTCTACATCTGTCTCTCTCTCTCTCTGCATCTCTCGACATCTCGCTCTCTCTACACCTCTCTCTCTGCATCTCTCTTTCTCTCTACATCTCTCTCGCTCTCTGTCTACATCTCACTCTCTCTCTGTCTCTGTCTCTCTCGCTCTGTCTCTAAATCTCTCTCTCTCTACATCTCTCTCTCTACATCTCTCTCTCTCTCTCTCTCTGTACATCTCTCTGTCTCTCTCTCTCTCTCTCTCCATCTGTGTC
>NW_025965720.1:65957-66573 GCF_021869965.1 Rhincodon typus | reverse complement strand
GAGAGAGAGAGACAGACCAACGCAGATGTACAGAGAGAGATGTACAGAGAGAGAGGTGTAGAGAGATGTAGAGAGATGTAGAGAGAGAGAGAGAGATGTAGAGAGAGAGAGAGATGTAGAGAGAGAGAGAGATATAGAGAGAGAGAGAGATATAGAGAGAGAGACAGAGATGTATGGAGAGGGAGAGAGAGAGGCAGAGAGACAGAGAGATGTACAGAGAGAGAGACAGATGGAGAGATCGAGAGATGTCGAGAGATCGAGAGATGTCGAGAGATGTCGAGAGATCGAGAGATGTCGAGAGAGAGAGAGACAGATGTCGAGAGAGAGAGAGAGAGACCAACGCAGATGTAGAGAGAGAGGTGCAGAGAGAAAAGTGTAGAGAGATGTAGAGAGAGAGAGAGAGAGATGTAGAGAGAGAGAGAGATGTAGAATGAGAGAGAGAGAGAGAGAGATGTAGAGAGAGAGACAGAGATGTATGGAGAGGGAGAGAGAGAGGCAGAGAGACAGAGAGATGCAGAGAGAGAGAGACACACAGACAGATGGATCGAGAGAGAGAGAGACAGATGGAGAGATCGAGAGAGAGAGAGAGACCGACATACACAGATGTAGAGAGAGA
>NW_025965720.1:65055-65457 GCF_021869965.1 Rhincodon typus | reverse complement strand
GAGAGAGAGAGAGAGAGATGTAGAGAGAGAGAGAGAGAGACCGACATACACAGATGTAGAGAGAGACAGAGAGATGTAGAGAGAGAGATATGTAGAGAGAGAGAGGTGCAGAGGTGTAGAGACAGACAGAGACAGATGTATAGAGAGAGATAGATGTAGAGATAGAGAGAGAGACAGATGTGTAGAGAGAGAGATGTGGAGAGAGAGAGATATGTAGAGAGAGAGAGAGAGAGAGATGTGGATAGAGAGATGTGGAGAGAGAGGTGTAGAGACAGATGTAGAGAGAGAGACAGATGTTGAGAGAGAGACAGATGTAGAGAGAGAGAGAGACGTAGAGAGAGAGAGAGACGTAGAGAGAGAGAGACGTAGAGAGACAGAGAGAGAGACATGTAGAGAGAGAGA
>NW_025965720.1:64609-64955 GCF_021869965.1 Rhincodon typus | reverse complement strand
GAGAGAGAGAGAGAGAGAGACAGAGAGACAGAGAGAGATGTAGAGAGGGCGATGTAGAGTGAGAGCGAGAGACAGATGTAGAGAGAGAGACAGACAGATGTAGAGAGAAAGAGAGAGAGAGAGAAAGAGATGTAGAGGGAGAGATGTAGAGAGAGAGATGTAGAGAGAGAGATGTAGAGAGAGAGATGTAGAGAGAGAGAGAGACACAGATGGAGAGAGAGAGAGACACAGACAGATGGAGCGAGAGAGAGAGGCCGACATACACAGATGTAGAGAGAGAGAGAGAGAGAGAGACACACAGAGAGATGTAGAGAGAGACACAGACAGATGGAGCGAGAGAGAGAGA
>NW_025965720.1:62077-62807 GCF_021869965.1 Rhincodon typus | reverse complement strand
TCTCTCTCTACATCTGTCTCTCGCTCTCACTCTACATCGCCCTCTCTACATCTCTCTCTGTCTCGACATCGCGCTCTCACTCTCTCTACATCGCTCTCCCTCTACATATTTCTCTCTCTCTCTCTGCATCTATCTCGCTCTCTCTCTCCATCTCTTTCTCTCGACACATCTGTCTCTCTCTCTCTGTCTCTACATCTGTCTCTCTCTATACATCTGTCTCTGTCTGTCTCTGCACCTCTCTCTCTCTCTACATCTCTCTCTCTCTCTACATCTGTGTATGTCGGTCTCTCTCTCTCTCTCTCTCTCTCTGTCTCTACATCTCTCTCCCTCTCTCTCTGTCTCTACATCTCTCTGTCTCTCTCTGTCTCTCTCTCTCTGTCTCTCTCTCTCTGTCTCTCTCTCTCTGTCTCTACGTCTCTCTCTCTCTGTCTCTCTCTCTCTGTCTCTACATCTCTCTCTCTCTCTCTCTCTGTCTCTACATCTCTCTCTCTCTCTCTCGATCTCTCCATCTGTCTGTGTCTCTCTCTCTCTCTCTCTCGATCTCTCCATCTGTCTGTGTCTCTCTCTCTCTCTCTCTCGAT
Organism: Rhincodon typus; assembly: GCF_021869965.1. Lineage (NCBI taxonomy): Eukaryota > Metazoa > Chordata > Chondrichthyes > Orectolobiformes > Rhincodontidae > Rhincodon > Rhincodon typus. The sequence continues at coordinate 62,226 of NW_025965720.1, read as the reverse complement.
CTCTCCATCTGTCTGTGTCTCTCTCTCTCTAAATTTCTCTGTCTCTCTCTCTCTCGATCTCTCCCTCTCCATACATCTCTGTCTCTCGCTCTACATCTCTCCCTCTCTCTCTCTCTACATCTCTCTACACCTCTCTCTCTGTACATCTG
>NW_025965720.1:60867-61577 GCF_021869965.1 Rhincodon typus | reverse complement strand
GTAGAGAGATGTAGAGAGAGAGAGAGAGATGTAGAGAGAGGGAGAGAGAGACACACACACAGAGGGGGAGAGAGAGAGAGACAGATGGAGAGAGAGAGAGACATAGATGGAGAGAGAGAGCGAGATAGATGTAGAGAGAGAGAGACACAGGAGTAGAGAGAGACACACAGGTGGAGAGAGAGAGAGAGAGACAGATGTAGAGACACAGACAGATGTAGAGAGAGACACAGACAGATGTAGAGAGAAAGAGATGCAGAGAGAGAGAGCGACCGACAGATGTAGAGAGAGAGACCGACACAGATGTACAGAGAGAGAGGTGTAGAGAGATGTAGAGCGAGAGAGAGAGAGAGAGAGAGACAGACAGAGATGTAGAGAGAGAGACAGAAATGTTGAGAGAGAGAGACAGATGCAGAGAGAGAGAGAGAGAGAGAGACAGATGTGGAGAGAGAGAGGTGTGGAGAGAGAGACAGAGATGTATAGAGAGAGACAGAGATGTATAGAGAGAGAGACAGACAGATGTAGAGAGAAAGAGAGAGACCGACACAGATGTACTGAGAGAGAGGTGTAGAAAGAAAAGTGTAGAGAGATGTAGAGAGAGAGAGACAAGATGTAGAGAGAAAGGGAGAGAGAGAGAAGGAGATGTAGAGAGACAGAGATGGAGAGAGAGAGAAATATGTAGAGAGAGAGAGACAGATGGAGAGAGAGAGCGA
>NW_025965720.1:59785-60367 GCF_021869965.1 Rhincodon typus | reverse complement strand
AGAGAGAGAGGTGTAGAGAGATGTAGCGAAATGTAGAGAGATTGATGTAGAGAGAGAGAGAGAGAGAGAGAGAGAGAGAGAGAGAAAGAGATGTAGAGAGACAGAGATGGAGAGAGAAAGAAAGAGAGAGACAGACAGACAGATGTAGAGAGAGAGAGAGAGACAGATGTAGAGAGAGAGAGAGAGACAGATGTAGAGAGACAGAGAGAGATGTAGAGAGAGAGAGACAGATGTAGAGAGAGAGAGAGAGAGAGGTGTAGAGCGAGACAGATGTACAGCAAGAGAGAGATGTAGAGAGAGAGAGACAGATGTAGAGAGAGACAGAGAGAGAGAGACAGAGACAGATGTAGAGAGAGAGACAGAGAGAGAGAGACAGATGTAGAGAGAGAGACAGATGTAGAGAGAGGTGTAGAGAGATAGAGAGATGTAGAGAGAGAGAGAGAGATGCAGAGAGAGAGATGCAGATGTAGAGAGAGAGACACACAGAGAGAGACAGATGTGTAGAGAGAAAGAGATGGAGAGAGAGAGAGAGAGGGAAATATGTAGAGAGAGTGAGAGCGCGATGTAGAGAGAGAGAGAGAG
>NW_025965720.1:58722-59285 GCF_021869965.1 Rhincodon typus | reverse complement strand
AGAGAGAGAGACCAACGCAGATGTACAGAGAGAGAGGTGTAGAGGGGAAAGTGTAGAGAGATGAAGAGAGAGAGAGGGAGGGAGGGAGGGAGATGGAGAGAGAGAGACATGTAGAGAGAGAGAGACAGATGGAGAGAGAGACAGATGGAGAGAGAGACAGATGGAGAGAGAGACAGATGGAGAGAGAGAGAGAGACAGGTGTAGAGAGAGAGAGACAGGTGTAAAGAGAGAGAGACAGGTGTCGAGAGAGAGAGAGACCAACGCAGATGTACAGAGAGAGAGGTGTAGAGAGAGAGATGTAGAGAGACAGACGTAGTGACAGATGTACAGCGTGAGAGACAGATGTAGAGCGAGAGAGAGAGAGCGACAGAGATGTAGAGCGAGAGAGGGACATGTTGAGAGAGCGAGACAGATGTAGAGAGAGCGAGAAATATGTAGAGAGAGAGCGATGTAGAGAGAGAGAGAGAGAGAGAGAGACAGACAGACAGACAGATGTAGAGAGACAGAGATGGAGAGAGACAGAGACAAAGCGCGAGATAGATGTAGAGAGAGAGAGAGAGAGA
>NW_025965720.1:56963-58222 GCF_021869965.1 Rhincodon typus | reverse complement strand
TCTCTCTCTCGCTCTATATCTCTCTCTCGCTCTATATCTCTCTCTCGCTCTATACCTCTCTCTCGCTCTATACCTCTCTCTCGCTCTCCATCTGTCTCTTTATCTCTGTCTCTGTCTCTGTCTCTCTCCCTACATCTCTCTCTCTCTGTCTCTGTCTCTCTCTCTCTCTACATCAGTCTCTCTCCCTTCATCTCTCTCTCTCTCTCTCTCTCTCTCTCTCTCTATCTGTCTCTATATCTCTCTCCCTCTGTCTCTGTCACTCTCTGCCTGTATGTGTGTCTCCCTCTCTCCACCTCTGTGTCTGTCTCTCCCTCTCTCTCTCGCTCTGTGTGTCCCTCTCTCTCTCTCCCTCTCTCTCTATTTCTCTCTCTCTCCATCTGTCTCTCTCTGTCTGTCTCTCTCTCTCTCTCTCTCTCTCTCTACATCTGTCTCTCTCCCTACATCTCTCTCTCTCTCTCTCCCTCTCTCTCTACATCTCTCTCTCTCTCTCTCCACATCTGTCCCTTTATCTCTGTCTCTCTCTCTACATCTCTCTCTCTCTCTACATCTCTCTCTCTCTCCCTCTGTCTCTCTCACTTTCTGCCTCTGTGTCTCTCTCACTCTCTGCCTCTGTGTCTCTCTCTTTCTCTTCATCTGTCTCTCTCTCTCTCCATCTCTCTGTGACTCTCTCTCTCTCCATCTCTCTGTGACTCTCTCTCTCTCTCTCTACATCTCTCTGTCTCTCTATCTCTCTCTCCCTCTGTGTTTCTGTCTCTCTGTCTCTCTCTCTCTACATCTTTCTCTCTCTCTCTCTCTCTCCATCTCTGTCTCTCCATTTCTTTCTCTCTCTCTCTTTCTCTCTACATTTCTCTGTCTCTCGACATCTCTTTTTCTCTCTCTCTCTCTCTTTCTCTCTACATCTGTCTGTCTCTGTCTCTCTACATCTGTCTTTCTCTCTCTCTCTACACCTGTCTCCCTCTACATCTGTCTCTCTCTCTCTCTCTACATCTGTCTCTCTCGCTCTCTGCATCTGTCTCTCTCCCTACATCTGTCTCTCTATATCTGTCTCTCTCTCTCTACATCTGTCTCTTTATCTCTGTCTGTCTCTCTCTACATATGTCTCTCTCTACATCTCTCTCTCTCTCTCGCTCCATCTGTCTGTCTGTCTCTCTCTCTCTCCCTCTATCTCTCTCTCCCTCTATCTCTCTCTCCCTCTATCTCTCTCTCCCTCTCTCTCTCTCTCCCTCTATCTCTCTCTCCCTCTATCTCTCTCTCCCTCT
>NW_025965720.1:54689-56463 GCF_021869965.1 Rhincodon typus | reverse complement strand
CCCCCCCACCGCTCAGGCACAGCCGCAGCAGTGTGTACCATCTACAAGACGCCCTGCAGAGACTCACCGAGGCTCCTCGGGCAGCACCCTCCAAAACCCCCACTGCCCCTCTACCATCTAGAAGGTCAAGGGCAGCAGAAAAGTGACATCTTGAGCAGATAAAACACGAGGATCATCCCAATAACCCAACAACGAACTGGCTGGTGGTTTTCCTCTGTCCATTAACTTACTGTGCCCTGTTTGCGTGTGCGCGCAATAGGATTTTATCAGGGATGGGGGTGCTTAGAGTCTTAGCTTGGTAGAGCTATAGGGTAATAGAACATAGAACAGTACAGCACAGTACAGGCCCTTCAGCCCACGACGTTGTGCTGAACTTCTACCGTAAACCTAAGGTCTATCTAACCTCCACCCCGACCTTATAAGCTGTCGTTAACAGGGAATACTGCTCACTGGGAGAAGTGAAGGTCGGAAACCTGCTCTTCGCTTCATCAGCCTAGGTGCGGAAAACGGGGCAAAAGTCAGCATACTTATAAAAAAAAATCTTTCCCAGGACTCCAGAAAGAGCAGGGCTTCATCCCCAGCGGGACAAGGGGGCGCTGGCCCGTGCTGCGGAGAGAGATGGCCAGCCGCGGGCTGGGACAGCACGGCAGGCCGGAGGGGCCAAATGGCCTACAACCCGGGACGGTGCTGGCTTCACGGCAGGGCCAGCGGCAACAGCAGCGAAGGGGAGCCGAGGCAAACAGAGAGGGAGAGAGACGACACTTACCAAGTGACGGTCCCAGTGCCGGATCCAAAATCCAACAGCGTACGGGGATGGAACTCGGGGACACGTTTCTTAATCTGAGAGGAGGAGAAGCCCGAAAACATTACAATCTCCACGGCAGGACAGGGACAGCACGGGGTTAGATACAGAGTAAAGCTCCCTCTACACTGTCCCCCCCATCAAACACTCCCAGGGACAGGGACAGCACGGGGTTAGATACAGCACTGACTTACCTCGTGTAGGACCCTGGTGATTGCAGCGTACCCTCCATCCAGTCGGGCTGCGATATAGACCTGACTCAGGTGCTTGTCGTAGCTGTTGCAAAACCCAGGAACAACGACAACAGAGTCAGGGAGGCAGCAGGAGACAATCATAAAGTCACACGGCACGGGAGCAGACCCTTCGGCCCAACCATGTCCGTGCCGACCCCTAATCCCAAACTAAACCAGTCCCACCCGCCTGCTCCTGGGCCCATATCCCTCCGAACCTTTCCCTATCCATGTATTTATCCGAATGTCTTTTCGACGCTGTAACTGTCCCCACATCCACCACTTCCTCTGGAAGCTCATTCCACACACGAACCACCCTCTGTGTTAAAAAAAAATTGCCCCTCACGCCCTGTTTTAAAGTCTCTCTCCCTAGAAATGTGTCCCCTCATCAGTAATGACCGAGCACGGCGATGTTACGGCCACAGTAACGATGAGTAAACGCAGCCACCGTTCCCACATTACTAGTGATTCAGTCTGGCGATAGTCCCACTGCCCTCTCCGTTCCCCCACCCCCACCCCCACCGCCAGACGGCCCGACTGCCCACCTGACCGGCTTCCAACGGTATGTTGTCCGACGTAGCTCGGCCATCACCTGTTGCTGCAATCTCTCGTCCTCCCTCTCTTTGTCTCCCTGGGTCGCCGAGCCTGACCCCGCAACGTCAGACACAGAGGGAGGGGGACGGGGAGAGGGAGGGGGGGAGAGGGACGGGGAGAGGGACGGGGAGAGGGACGGGGAGAGGGA
>NW_025965720.1:53884-54189 GCF_021869965.1 Rhincodon typus | reverse complement strand
AGAGAGATGTAGAGAGAGAGAGACAGAGATGTAGAGAGAGAGACAGATGTAGAGAGAGAGAGATGTAGAGAGAGAGACAGATGTCGAGAGAGAGAGATGTAGAGAGAGATGTAGAGAGAGAGACGGAGATGCATGGAGAGGGAGAGAGAGAGAGACAGAGAGACAGAGAGATGTAGAGAGAGAGACACAGACAGATGGAGCGAGAGAGAGAGAGACAGATGGAGAGATCGAGAGAGAGAGAGAGATGTAGAGAGAGACAGACAGATGTAGAGAGCGAGAGACAGAGAGAGATAGAGATACAGATG
>NW_025965720.1:53386-53784 GCF_021869965.1 Rhincodon typus | reverse complement strand
GATGTAGAGAGAGAGAGAGAGATGTAGAGAGAGAGAGAGAGAGATGTAGAGAGAGAGACAGATGTAGAGAGAGAGAGATGTAGAGAGAGAGACCGACATACACAGATGTAGAGAGAGGGACAGAGATGTATAGAGAGGGAGAGAGAGAGAGAGACACAGAGAGACAGAGAGATGTAGAGAGAGAGAGACAGAGATGTAGAGAGAGAGACACACAGACAGATGGAGCGAGAGAGAGAGACAGATGGAGAGATCGAGGGAGAGAGACAGATGTAGAGAGACAGAGATGTAGAAAGAGAAAGACAGATGTAGAGAGAGAGAGAGAGAGACACAGACAGATGGAGCGAGAGAGAGAGACAGATGGAGAGAGAGAGAGAGACAGATGGAGAGATCGAGAGAGA
>NW_025965720.1:52266-52886 GCF_021869965.1 Rhincodon typus | reverse complement strand
TAGAGAGAGAGAGAGAGACAGATGTAGAGCGAGAGAGAGATGTAGAAAGAGAGAGACAGATGTAGAGAGAGAGAGATGTAGAAAGAGAAAGACAGATGTAGAGAGAGACAGAGAGAGACACACAGAGAGATGTAGAGAGAGAGAGACACAGACAGATGGAGCGAGAGAGAGAGACAGATGGAGAGATCGAGAGAGAGAGACAGATGGAGAGATCGAGAGAGAGACAGATGGAGAGATCGAGAGAGCGACAGATGGAGAGATCGAGAGAGCGACAGAGATCGAGAGACAGAGACAGAGAGAGAGAGAGGGACCGACATACACAGATGTAGAGAGAGAGAGAGATGTGGAGAGACAGAGTCCGACACAGATGTACAGAGAGAGAGGCGTAGAGAGAAAAGTGTAGAGAGATGTACAGAGAGAGAGAGAGAGAGATGTAGAGAGAGAGAGAAATGTAGAGAGAGAGAGAGAGACAGATGTAGAGAGAGAGAGATGTAGAGAGAGAGAGATGTAGAGAGAGAGAGATGTAGAGAGAGAGAGATGTAGAGAGAGAGAGATGTAGAGAGAGAGAGATGTAGAGAGAGACTACGACACAGATGTACAGAGAGAGAGGTGTAGAGAGA
>NW_025965720.1:50528-51766 GCF_021869965.1 Rhincodon typus | reverse complement strand
CTACATCTATCTCGCTCTCTCTCTCCATCTATGTCTCTCTCTCTCTCCATCTGTCTCTCTCTCTCTCCCCCTCTGTGTGTGTGTCTCTCTCTCCCTCTCTCTACATCTCTCTCTCTCTCTCTACATCTCTCTACACTTTTCTCTCTACACCTCTCTCTCTGTACATCTGTGTCGGTCTCTCCCTACATCTGTCTCTCTCTCTCTACATGTGTGTGTCTGTCTCTCTCTCTCTGTGTCTCTCTCTCTCTCTCTCCATCTCTGTCTCTTTACATCTCTTTCTCTCTCTCTATATATATATATCTGTCCCTCTCTACACCTCCCTCTCTGTACATCTGTGTCAGTCTCTCTCTGTGTGTGTCTCTCTCTCTCTCTCTCTCTCTCTGTCTACATCTCGCTCTCTCTCTGCTTCGCGCTCTCTCTGTGCTTCGCGCTCTCTCTACATCTGTCTCTCTCTCTACATCGCTGTCTCTCTCTCTCCATCTCTCTGTCTCTCTATCTCTCTCTCCCGCTGTGTTTCTCTCTCTTTCCATCTGTCTCTCTCCATCTCTTTCTCTCTCTCTTTCTCTCTACATCTGTCTCTCTCTCTCTCTACATCTCTCTCTCTACATCTCTCTCTCTCTCTACATCTCTCTCGCTCTACATCTCTCTCGCTCTCTCTACATCTGTCTCTCTCTCTCTACATCTCTGTCTCTCCCCATCTCTTTCTCTCTACATCTGTCTGTCTCTCTCTCTACATCTGTCTCTCTCTCTCAACATTTCTGTCTCTCTCTCTACATCTCTGTCTCTCTCTCGCTCTGCATCTCTCTCGCTCTCTCTACATCTGTCTCTCTCTCTACATCTCTCTACATCTCTCTCTACACTTTTCTCTTCACCTCTCTCTCTGTACATCTGTGTCGGTCTCTCTCTCTCTGTACATTTGTCTGTCTCTCTGTCTCGACATTTCTGTCTCTCTACATCTCTTTCTCCCTCTCTCTCTCTACATCTCTCTCTCTCTCTACATCTCTCTCTCTCTCCATCGCTCTCTCTCTACATCTGTCTCTCTCTCTCTACATCTGTCTCTCTCTCTCTACATCTCTCTCTCTCTCCCTCTGTGTCTCTCGCTCTCTCTGTCTCTCTCTCTGTGTCTGTCTCTCTCTCTCTACATCTGTGTGTGTCTCTCTCTACATCTGTCGCTCTCTCTCTCTCTGTACATCTCTCTCTCTGTACATCTCTCTCTCTACGTGTCTCTCTCTCTCTCT
>NW_025965720.1:47855-48741 GCF_021869965.1 Rhincodon typus | reverse complement strand
TCTCCATCTGTCTCTCTCTCTCGCTCCATCTGTCTGTGTCTTTCTCTTTCTACATCGCTCTCTCTCTCTCTTTCTACATCGCTCTCTCTCTCTCTTTCTACATCTCTCTCTCTCTCTCTTTCTACATCGCTCTCTCTCTCTCTTTCTACATCGCTCTCTCTCCCTCTTTCTACATCGCTCTCTCTCTATACATCTGTCCCTCTCTCTCTCTCTGTCTGTCTCTGCACCTCTCTCTCTCCACATCTGTCTGTCTCTACATCTCTCTCTCTCTCTCTACGTCTGTGTCTCTGTCTGTCTCTCTCTCTCTCCATCTGTCCCTCTCTCTCGCACCATCTGTCTATGTCTTTCTCTTTCTACATCTCTCTGTCTCTCTCTCTACATCTCTCTCTCTCCCTCTCTACATCTCTCTCCCCATCTCTCTCTCTCCATCTCTCTCTCTCTCTCTGTCTCTACATCTGTCTGTTTCTCTCTCTACATCTGTCTCTCTCTCTCTCTCTGCATCGCTCTCTCTCTACATATTTCTCTCTCTCTCTCATCTATCTCGCTCTCTCTCTCTCCATCTCTTTCTCTCTTCACATCTGTGTCTCTCTCTCTCTCTCTCCATCTCTCTCCATCTCTCTCTCTCTCTGTCTCTACATCTGTCTGTTTCTCTCTCTCTGCATCGCTCTCTCTCTACATCACTCTTTCTCTACATATTTCTCTCCCTCTCTCTCTACATCTATCTCGCTCTCTCTCTCTCCATCTCTTTTTCTCTTCACATCTGTGTGTCTCTCTCTCTCTCTCTCGATACATCTCTCTCTCTCTCTACATCTGTGTATGTCGGTCTCTCTCTCTCTACATCTGTGTATGTCGGTGTCTCTCTCTCTACATCTGTCTCTCTCTCTCT
>NW_025965720.1:45046-45675 GCF_021869965.1 Rhincodon typus | reverse complement strand
TCTCTCTACATCTGCCTCTCTCTCACTCTGCATCTCTCTCTCGCTCTACGTCTCTCTCTCTCTACATCTGCCTCTGTCTCGCTTGCTCTGCATCTATCTCTCTCTACATCTCTCTCTCTACATCTCTCTCTCTACATCGGTGTATGTCGGTCTCTCTCTCTCTGTCTCTCTACACATCTGTCTCTCTCTCTCTCTGTCTCTCTCTACATCTGTGTGTCTCTCTCTCTGCATCTCTCTCTCGCTACATCTGTCTACACCTCTCTCTCTACATCTTTGTCGGTGTCTCTCTCCCTCTACGTCTGTCTGTCTGCCTCTCTCTCGCTCGCTCTGCATCTATCTCTCTCTACATCTTTCTCTCTCTCTCTCTCTCTCTACATCGCGCTCTCTCTCTCTCCATCTCTTTCTCTCTACACATCTGTCTCTCTCTCTCTGTCTCTCTCTACATCTGTGTGTCTCTCTCTCTCTGCATCTCTCTCTCTGCATCTCTCTCTCTCTGCATCTCGCTACATCTCTCTACATCTCTCTCTCTGTACATCTGTGTCGATCTCTCTCTCTCTCTACATCTGTCTGTCTGTCTCTCTCTCGCTCTGCATCTCTCTCTCGCTCTGCATCTCTCTCTCTCTCTCTAC
>NW_025965720.1:44043-44546 GCF_021869965.1 Rhincodon typus | reverse complement strand
CTCTCTACATCTCTCTCTCTCTCTCTACATCTCTCTCTCTCTCTCTGTCTCTCTCTCTCTCTACATCTGCCTCTCTCTCTACATCTGTCTCTCTCTCTCTCTACATCTCTCTCTCTCTACATCTCGGTACATCTCTCTACATCTCTCTCTCTGTACATCTGTGTCGATCTCTCTCTCTCTCTCTCTCGCTCTGCATCTCTCTCTCGCTCTGCATCTCTCTCTCGCTCTGCCTCTCTCTCTCTCTACATCTGCCTCTCTCCCGCTCTGCATCTCCCTCTCTCTCGCTCTGCATCTCCCTCTCTCTCTCTCTCTCTCTCTCTCTCTCTCTCTCCCTCTCTCTCTCTACATCTCTCTCTACATCTGTGTATGTCGGTCTCTCTCTCGATCTCTACATCTGTCTCTCTCGCTCTCTCTCGCTCTCTCTCTCCACATCTGTCTGTCTCGCGCTCTCTCTCCACATCTGTCTCTCTCTCTCGATCTCTACATCTCTCTCTCTCTCTCTC
>NW_025965720.1:42984-43543 GCF_021869965.1 Rhincodon typus | reverse complement strand
ATACAGAGCGAGAGAGAGGCAGATGTGGAGATGCAGAGAGAGAGAGATGCAGAGAGAGAGAGATGCAGAGAGAGAGAGATGCAGAGAGAGAGAGAGAGACAGATGTGTAGAGAGAGAGAGACAGACAGATATGTAGAGAGAGAGACCGACACAGATGTACAGAGAGAGGTGTAGAGAGAAAAGTGTAGACAGATGTCGAGAGAGAGAGAGAGAGATGTCGAGAGAGAGAGAGAGATGTGGAGAGAGAGAGGTGTGGAGAGAGAGAGGTATAGAGAGAGACCGAGAGGGACAGAGAGAGAGAGAGGGACAGATATATAGAGAGAGAGAGAGAGAGAGATGTATAGAGAGAGACAGAGAGACACAGACAGATGTAGAGAGAGAGAAAGAGAGACAGATGTGTAGAGAGACAGAGAGAGAGAGACCGACATACACAGATGTAGAGAGAGAGAGACCGATACAGATGTACAGAGAGAGAGGTGTAGAGAGATGTAGCGAAATGTAGAGAGATTGATGTAGAGAGAGAGAGAGAGAGAGAGAGAGAGAGAGAGAGAAAGAGATG
>NW_025965720.1:41879-42484 GCF_021869965.1 Rhincodon typus | reverse complement strand
AGAGAGAGAGAGAGACAGACAGATGTGTAGAGAGAGAGAGACCGACATAGATGGACAGAGAGAGAGGTGGAGAGAAAAGTGTAGAAAGAGATGTAGACACAGATGGAGAGATCGAGAGAGATGTAGAGAGAGACAGACAGATGTAGAGAGCGAGAGACAGAGAGACAGACAGATGTTGAGAGCGAGAGACAGAGAGAGATAGAGATACAGATGTAGAGAGAGATACAGATGTAGAGAGAGAGACATGTAGAGAGAGAGATGTAGAGAGAGAGATGTAGTGAGAGAGACAGATGTAGAGAGAGAGAGAGATGTAGAGAGAGAGAGAGATGTAGAGAGAGAGAGAGATGTAAAGAGAGAGAGAGATGTAGAGAGAGAGAGAGAGAGAGAGAGAGAGAGATGTAGAGAGATGTATGGAGAGGGAGAGTGAGAGACAGAGAGATGTAGAGAGAGAGACACAGACAGATGGAGCGAGAGAGAGAGAGACAGATGGAGAGATCGAGGGAGAGAGAGAGAGATGTAGAGAGAGACAGACAGATGTAGAGAGCGAGTGACAGAGAGAGATAGAGATACAGATGTAGAGAGGGAGACATGTAGAGAGAGAGAGA
>NW_025965720.1:40738-41379 GCF_021869965.1 Rhincodon typus | reverse complement strand
AGTCAGACACACACAGTCAGACACACACAGTCAGACACACACACACAGACCGACAGACACACAGACCGACAGACACACACAGACCGACAGACACACACAGACAGTCAGACAAACACAGACAGTCAGAGACACCCACACAGACAGAAACACACACACACAGTCAGACACACACAGACAGACAGACAGACCCACACACAGACAGTGAGACACACACACACAGACAGAAAGAAACACACAGACAGTCACACACACACACAGACACACACACACACAGACAGTCAGACACACACAAAAAGTTAGACACACACACAGACAGTCAGACGCACACACACAGACAGAAAGAAACACACAGACAGACACACACACACACACAGACACACACACACAGACAGTCAGACACACACACACAGACAGTCAGACGCACGCACACACACACAGACAGTCACACGTGCACAGTCAGACAGACACACACACACAGACAGTCAGACACACACAGACAGTCAGACACAGACAGACACACACGCAGTCAGACACACACACAGACAGTCAGACACACACACACCGACAGACAGACACACACAGACAGTGAGTCAGACACACACAGACAGTGAGTCAGACACACACTGACAGTCAGACACACA
>NW_025965720.1:37712-39651 GCF_021869965.1 Rhincodon typus | reverse complement strand
GGTCTGACTGTCTGTGTGTGTTGGTCTGACTGTCTGTGTGTGTTGGTCTGACTGTGTCTGTTTTGACTATTTACTCATTCACAGGATATTGCTGGTTAGGCAGCATTTGTTGCCCATCTCTAATTAAGGAACAGTTGTAGGCCATTCAGCCTGTCCTGCCATTCTAGATCCTGTCTAACCATCTCAAAGCTGCTTTACTGCACTGTCTCCCTATTCCTTAACATAACTAAGTCCCCAGGAACACATCAATTTCTGTCTTGAACTTGCTCAATTTCGGAGTCTCAAAGGGTGAAGAAACAGAGTCATGGAGGTGTACAGCACGGAGACAGACCCTTCGGTCCAGCTTGTCCATGCCGACCAAGTATCCTAAATTAATCTAGGCCCATTTGCCAGCATTTGGCCCATATCCCTCTAAACGCATCCAGATGCCTTTTAAATGTTGTCATTTTACCAGGCTCCACCACTTCCTCTGAAAGCACATTCCATACATGCACCACCCTGTGTGAAAAAGTTGCCCCTTAGGTCCCTTTTAAATCTTTTCCCCCCTCACCTATGCCCTAGTAGTTTGGGACTCTCCTACCCTGGGAATTTCCTCACCGGAGTAAAGAAATTCCTTCTCACCTCAGTCTTAAAGATGATTAAAATATTTTAAAGCAGCAACTAAAGTTATTTTCTCTGATTTGGGGTGTCCAGAAAAGATGGCATAAAATGATAAAGAAATTGAACAAAGACATCACAAGGGACTGTAGAAATCTACATATCTTCCTGAGGAGGTGATTAATGTGTCAAAAATCATTGATTTTTTTTGGTTAGGTGAGGGCATTAAGGCAGAAAAATGGTTTTGAGACACGGTTGGAATAAATAGTAACAGGCTCAATGGGCTGAATGGCCTCAGCCTGGTCCCGCAATTCAATCCTGAGGCTTTGGAACTGGGAAGAGGTTCATTGCAGTCAAATATAAAACACCAGGCCATGACTAACCTCTCCCCTGCTCAGGCATCTCCAGAATGGAATTCAGTCTGATCTGAAATTCCTGCTTCTAGACTGTTCCACGAAGCCAATCCCAAAGACAAGAGGCCTCAGAGCGGCTGCCAAAGACTAAGAGGATTTAGAAAAGCATGAGTCATCACAAAAACAGGGAGAAACAGAAAGAGAAACACGAGCATTCCCAGAAAAAAAAATGGAACAGCAAAAAACTGGCAGATGCTACATACAGGTCGGACTCGTTTTGTACTTTCAGAACATTTCCCAGTATTTGCTTATTTCAGTAAAACAAAAGGGAAACAAATCTTTATCTTCCAGGCTCCCAGCCAGTAGGGAAGATATTTGCCATCTTTTTAAGATGTTAGAATGAAAGAGAGCAAGTGCGAGCAATGTTAGAGAGAGAGAGAGAGAGAGAGAGAGAGAGAGAATGGAGAGAGAGAGAGCGATAGAGAATGGAGACAGAGAGAGGGAGGAAGAGAATGGAAAAAGAGAGAATGGAGAGAGAGAGAGGGAAAGAATGGAGAGAGAGAGAGAGAGAATGGAGAGAGTGAACGCGAGAGAGAGAGAGAGGGAGAGAGAGGGGGGAGAGAGAGAGAGAGACAGACGTTGGAGAGAGAGAGATAGGGAAAGAGAGAGAATGGAGAGAGAGACAAGGGAGAGACAATGGAGAGATAGAGAGAGAGAGAACAGAGAGATAGAGAGAGAGAGAGAGAATGGAGAAATAGAGAGAGAGAGAGAGAGAGAGAGAGGGAGAATGGAGAGAGGGAGAATTGAGAGAGGGAGAATTGAGAGAGGGAGAATTGAGAGAGGGAGAATTGAGAGAGAGGGAGAATAGAGAGAGAGAGAGAATGGAGAAATAGAGAGAGGGAGAATGGAGAGAGGGAGAATGGAGAGAGGGAGAATGGAGAGAGGGAGAATAGAGAGAGGGAGAATAGAGAGAGGGAGAATAGAGAGAG
>NW_025965720.1:37214-37702 GCF_021869965.1 Rhincodon typus | reverse complement strand
AGGGAGAATAGAGAGAGGGAGAATAGAGAGAGGGAGAATAGAGAGAGAGAGAGAATGGAGAGAGACAGAGAGAGAGACAAAGGAGAGGGAGAGAGATAGGGAATGGAGAGAGAGAATGGAGAGAGGGAGAGAGAGAATGGGGACTGAGACGGAGAGAGAGAGAATGGAGAAATAGAGAGAGAGAGAGAATGGAGAGAGAGAGATAGGAAAGAGACAGAGAATGGAGAGAGAAAGAGAGAGAGAGAGAATTGAGAGAGGGAGAATTGAGAGAGAGAGAATTGAGAGAGGGAGAGAATGGATAGAGAGAGAGAGAATGGAGAGAGACAGAGAGAGAGACAAAGGAGAGACAAAGGAGAGACAAAGGAGGGGTAGAGAGAGGGAGAGAGGGAGAGAGATAGGGAATGGAGAGAGATAGGGAATGGAGAGAGAAGGGTGAGAGAGAGAAGGGAGAGAGAGAGAGAAGGGAGAGAGAGAGAGAAGGGAGAGAG
>NW_025965720.1:36473-37114 GCF_021869965.1 Rhincodon typus | reverse complement strand
GAGAGGGAGAATGGAGAGAGGGAGAATGGAGAGAGGGAGAATGGAGAAAGGGAGAATGGAGAGAGGGAGAGAGAGAGACAGAAAATGGAGAGAGAGAGAGAGAGAGAGAATGGAGAGAAAGGAGAGAGAGAGAGAATGGACAGAGAGAGAGAATGAGCGAGAGAGAATGAGCGAGAGAGAATGAGCGAGAGAGAATGAGCGAGAGAGAGAATGGAGAGAGTGAGATTGGAGAGAGAGAGAGAGAGAGAGAGACAGACAGACAATGGAGAAATAGAGAGCGAGAGAGATTGGAGAGAGAGAGAGAAAGGAAAGAGACAGAGAATGGAGAGAGAAAGAGAGAGAGAGAAAGGAAAGAGACAGAGAATGGAGAGAGAAAGAGAGAGAGAGAATGTGGAGAGAGAGTGAATGGAGAGAGACAGAGAGAGAGAATGGAGAGAGAGAGAAAGTAAAGAGAGAGAGAATGGAGAGAGAGAGAGTGAATTGAGAGAGAGATAGGGAAAGAGAGAGAGATTGGAGGGAGAGAGAGAGAGACAATGGAGATATAGGGAGAAAGAATGGAGAGAGAGAGGTTGGAGAGAGAGAGAAAGGAAAGAGAGGGAGAGAGAGACAAGGGAGAGACAATGGACAAACGGAGAGAGAGA
>NW_025965720.1:34829-35973 GCF_021869965.1 Rhincodon typus | reverse complement strand
TCCCTCCCTCCCTCTCTCTCTCTCCATTCTCTCTCTCTCCATTCTCTTTTTCCATTCTCTCTTTTTCCATTCTCTCTCTCCTCTCTCTCTCCTCTCTCTCTCTCTCTGTCTCTCTCCCTCTCTCTCCATCTCTCCCTCTCTCTCCATTCTCTCGCTCTCTCCATTCTTTGTTTCTCTCTCTCCCTTCTCTCTCTCTCTCCATTCTCTCTCTCTCCATTCTCTCTCTCTCTCCCTCTGCAATCTCTCTCTCTCCCTCTGCAATCTCTCTCTCTATATTTCCATTCTCTCTCTCTTTCCCTATCACTCTCTCAATTCACTCTCTCGCTCTCTCTCCATTCTCCCTCTCTCCGTCTCCCTCTCTGTCCATTCTCTCCCTCTCTGTCCATTCTCTCCCTCTCTCTCTGTCCATTCTCTCCCTCTCTCTCTGTCCATTCTCTCTCGCTCACTCTCTCTCTCCATCTCCATTCTCACTCTATCCATCTCTCTCCATCTCACTCTCCATTCTCTCTCTCCCTCTCTCTCTCTCCATTCTTTGTTTCTCCCTCCTCTCCCTCCTCTCCACTCTCTCTCTATATATTTCCATTGTCTCTCTCTCTCTCCAATCTCTCTCTCTCCAATCTCTCTCTCTCCAATCTCTCTCTCTCCAATCTCTCTCTCCCCCTCTCATCATTCTCTCTCCCCCTCTCATCATTCTCTCTCCCCCTCTCATCATTCTCTCTCCGTCTCCCTCTCTCTCCAATCTCTCTCTCCTCTCTCTCTCTCCATTCTCTCTCTCTCTCCATTCTCTCTCTCTCTCCATTCTTTGTTTCTTTCTCTCTCCCTGTCCATTCTCTCTCTCTCTCTCCCTCTCTCCCCCCTCCCTCTCTCCCTCCCTCTCTCTCTCTCTCTGTCCATTCTCTCTCTCTCTCTGTCCATTCTCTCTCTCTCTGTCCATTCTCTCCCCCTCTCCATTTTCTGTGTCTCTCTCTCTCCCTCCCTCCCTCCGTTCTCTCTCCACTCTCTCTCTCCACTCTCTCTCTCTATATCTCCATTGTCACTCTCTCTTTCCCTATCTCTCTCTCAATTCTCTCTCTCGCTCATTTTCTCTCTCCATTCTCTCTCCCTCTCTCCCCATTCTCTCTCTCTCTCTCTCTCTCTCTCTCTC
>NW_025965720.1:33681-34329 GCF_021869965.1 Rhincodon typus | reverse complement strand
GAGGGAGAGAGGGAGAATGGAGCGATGGAGAGAGGGAGAATGGAGATATATAGAGAGACAGAATGGAGGGAGAGAGACAGAATGGAGGGAGAGAGAGGGAGAGAGAGCACGAGAGAGAGAGAGCGAGAAACAAAGAATGGAGAGAGCGAGAGAATGGAGAGAGCGAGAGAATGGAGCGAGAGAATAGAGCGAGAGAATAGAGCGAGAGAATAGAGCGAGAGAGGGAGAGAGAGAGGGAGAGAGAGAGAGACAATGGAGATATATATATATAGAGTTAGAGAGAATGGAGAGAGAGAGAGAGAGAATGGAGAGAGAGAGAGAATGGAGAGAGAGAGAGAGAATGGAGAGAGAGAGAGAGAGAGAACAGAGAGAGAACAGAGAGAGATATAGGGAAAGAGAGAGAAAATGGAGAGAGAGAGAGAGAGAAAGGAGAGAGAGAGAAAGGAGAGAGAGCGAGAGCGAATGGAGAGCGAGAGCGAATGGAGAGCGAGAGCGAATGGAGAGCGAGAGCGGAAAGAGAAGACGGAGAGAGAGAGAATGGAGAGAGAGAGAATGATGAGAAGGAGAGAGAATGAAGTCAGTGAGATTGGAGAGAGAGAGGGAATGGAGAGAGTGATAGGAAAAGAGAGAGGGAGCGAGAGAGAGACA
>NW_025965720.1:31522-33181 GCF_021869965.1 Rhincodon typus | reverse complement strand
AGGGAGAGGGAGAGGGAGAGAGATGGGGAGAGAGAGACAGAGAGAGATGGGGAGAGAGAGAGATGGAGAGAGAGAGAGATGGAGAGAGAGAGAGAGAGAGAGAGAGAGAGATGGAGAGAGAGAGAGAGAGAGAGAGAGAAAGAGATGTGGAGAGACAGAGAGATGGAGAGAGAGAGAGAGAGAGAGATGTAAACAGAGAGAGAGACAGAGACACACACACAGTCACAGAAACACAGACGGAGAGAGGGGGAGACACACACACACTCAGAGAGAGACAGACGTAGAGAGAGACAGAGAGTGAGAGACAAATGTAGAGGGAGTGAGAGAGATAGAGACAGACGTAGAGAGAGAGACACACAGATGGAGAGAGAGAGACAGATGTAGAGGGAGACAGATGTAGAGAGAGAGAGAAAGAGACAGAGACAGAGAGAGAGAGACACAGATGTAGAGGGAGACAGATGTAGAGAGAGAGAGAGAAAAAGAGAGGGAGAGACAGATGTAGAGAGAGAGAGGGAGAGACAGATGGAGAGAGAGAGAGACAGAGGGAAAGAGAGAGAGAAAGAGACAGAGAGAGAGAGATGAAGAGACAGAGACAGATGAAGAGAGAGACACAGATGTAGAGAGAGATGTGGAGAGATGCAGAGAGAGAGAGAGACAGATGCAGAGAGACAGAGAGACAGATGCAGAGAGACAGAGATAGACAGACACAGATGTAGAGAGAGAGAGACAGATGTAGAGAGAGACAGATGTAGAGAGAGACAGATGTAGAGAGAGACAGATGTAGAGAGAGAGAGAGAGAGAGAGACAGATGGAGAGGGAGACCGATGTAGAGAGAGAGATGGAGAGAGACAGATGTAGAGGGAGACAGATGTAGAGGGAGAGATGGAGAGAGATGGAGAGAGAGAGAGATGTAGAGAGAGAGGGAGAGACGTAGAGTCAGAGAGAGATGTAGAGTCAGAGAGAGATGTAGTGAGAGAGAGAGAGAGAGGGAGAGAGAGGGAGAGAGAGGGATGTAGAGACAGAAAGAGAGAGACGCAGATGTCGAGCGAGAGAGAGAGATGTTGAGAGAGAGAGAGATGTAGAGAGAGAGGGGTATAGACAGCGAGAGAGACAGAGACACACACACAGTCACAGAAACACAGATGGAGAGAGGGGGAGACAAAGACACAGACACACACAAAGACACAGACACACACACACACACACACACACACACACACTCAGAGAGAGACAGACGTAGAGAGAGACAGAGAGTGAGAGACAGTTGTAGAGAGAGAGAGAGAGATAGAGACAGATGTAGAGAGAGACACACACACACAGATGGAGAGAGAGAGACAGATGTAGAGGGAGACAGATGTAGAGAGAGAGAAAGAGACAGAGAGAGAGAGAGACAGATGTAGAGAGATAGATGAAGAGAGAGAGAGACAGATGTAGAGCGAGAGAGAGACAGACAGATGTAGAGAGAGAGAGACAGATGTAGAGATACAGAGAGAGAGAGATGAAGAGAGAGACACAGATGTAGAGAGAGAGAGAGAGAGACAGATGCGGAGAGGCAGAGAGACAGAGAGAGACAGACACAGATGTAGAGAGAGAGAGAGACAGATGGATGGACAGAGAGAGAGAGACAGATGGATGGACAGAGAGAGAGAGACAGATGTA
>NW_025965720.1:30394-31022 GCF_021869965.1 Rhincodon typus | reverse complement strand
GAGAGAATGGAGAGAGACGGAGAGAATGGAGAGAGACGGAGAGAATGGAGAGAGACGGAGAGAATGGAGAGAGACGGAGAGAATGGAGAGAGACAGAGAGAGAGACAAAGGAGAGACACAGAGAGAGAGACAAAGGAGAGACAAAGGAGGGGTGGAGAGACAAAGGAGGGGTAGAGAGAGGGAGAGAGGGAGAGAGATAGGGAATGGAGAGAGATAGGGAATGGAGAGAGAAGGGTGAGAGAGAGAAGGGAGAGAGAGAGAGAAGGGAGAGAGAGAGAGAAGGGAGAGAGTGAGCGCAAGGGAGAGAGTGAGCGCGAGAGAGAGAGAGAATAGAGAGAGGGAGAGAGAGAGAGAATAGAGAGAGGGAGAGAGAGAGAGAATGATGAGAGGGAGAGGGGGAGAGGGAGAGAGGTTGGAGAGAGAGGTTGGAGAGAGAGAGGTTGGAGAGAGAGAGGTTGGAGAGAGAGAGGTTGGAGAGAGAGAGTGAATTGGGAGAGAGGGAGAGAGAGAGTGAATTCAGAGAGAGAATGGAGAGAGACAGACAATGGAGAGAGAGAGAGAGAGAAAGAATGGAGAGAGAGAGAGAATGGAGAGAGAGAGAGAAGGGAGAGAGAAGGGGGAGGGAGAA
>NW_025965720.1:28824-29894 GCF_021869965.1 Rhincodon typus | reverse complement strand
AGAGAGACAATGGAGATATGGAGAGAGAGAGGTTGGAGAGAGAGAGGTTGGAGAGAGAGAGGGTGGAGAGAGAGAGAAAGGAAAGAG
This sequence comes from Rhincodon typus, assembly GCF_021869965.1. Classification (NCBI taxonomy): domain Eukaryota; kingdom Metazoa; phylum Chordata; class Chondrichthyes; order Orectolobiformes; family Rhincodontidae; genus Rhincodon; species Rhincodon typus. The sequence goes on along the minus strand of NW_025965720.1, from coordinate 29,807 downwards.
AGAGAAAGGAAAGAGAGGGAGAGAGAGAGAGAGACAGATAGGGAAAGAGAGAGAGAATGGAGAGAGAGACAAGGGAGAGACAATGGAGAGACAGAGAGAGAGAGTGAACAGAGAGAGAGAGGGAGAGAGAGAATAGAGAGAGAATGGCGAGAGAGAGAGAGAATGGACAAAGAGAGAATGGCGAGAGAGAGAATGGCGAGAGAGAGAATGGCGAGAGAGAGAATGGCGAGAGAGAGATTGGAGAGAGAGAGATTGGAGAGAGAGAGATTGGAGAGAGAGAGATTGGAGAGAGAGAATGGAGAGAGAGAGTGAACGCGAGAGAGTGAGAGAGAGTGAACGGAGAGAGGGAGGAGAGAGAGAATGGCGAGAGAGAGAGAGAGAATGGACAAAGAGAGAATGGAGAGAGAGAGTGAACGCGGGAGAGAGAGAGTGAACGCGGGAGAGAGAGAGTGAACGCGGGAGAGAGAGAGTGAACGCGAGAAAGAGAGAGTGAACGCGAGAAAGAGAGAGTGAACGCGAGAGAGAGAGAGAGAACGCGAGAGAGAGAGAGAGAGCGGAGAGAGTGAATGGAGAGAGGGAGGAGAGAGAGAATGGCGAGAGAGAGAGAGCGAGAGACACAATGGAGATATAGAGAGGGAGATATAGAGAGAGAGAATGGAGAGAGAGAGGTTGGAGAGAGAGAGAAAGGAAAGAGAGGGAGAATTGAGAGAGAGATAGGGAAAGAGAGGGAGAATTGAGAGAGAGATAGGGAAAGAGAGAGAGAATGGAGAGAGAGACAAAGGAGAGACAATGTATAGATAGGGAGAGAGAGAGAATGGAGAGAGAGAGGGAGAGAGAGGGAGAGAGAGAGAGAGAGAGAAAGAAAGAATGGAGAGAGAGAGGGAGAGAGAGAATGGAGAGAGAGAGCGAGAGAGCGAGAGTGCGAGAGAGAGAGAGAGAGAGAGAGAATGGAGAGAGAGAATGGAGAGAGAGAATGGAGAGAG
>NW_025965720.1:27702-28324 GCF_021869965.1 Rhincodon typus | reverse complement strand
GAGATTGGAGAGAGAAAGAGAGAGAGAGAATTGAGAGAGAGATAGGGAAAGAGAGAGAACGGAGATATATATAGAGAGAGAGAGAATGGAGAGAGAGACAATGGACAGATAGAGAGAGAGAGAGAATGGAGAGACAACGGAGAGAGATGGAGAGAGACAGAGAGAGACAACGGAGAGAGAGAGAATGGAGAGAGAATGCAGACAGAGAGAGAGAATGGCGAGAGAGAGAATGGCGAGAGAGAGAGAGAATGGCGAGAGAGAGAGAGAATGGCGAGAGAGAGAGAATGGCGAGAGAGAGAGAATGGACAGAGAGAGAGAGAATGGAGAGAGAGAGAATGGAGAGAGAGAATGAGCGAGAGAGAGAATGGAGAGAGAGAATGAGCGAGAGAGAGAATGGAGAGAGAGATAGGAAAAGAGAGACAATGGAGATATATATATATAGAGAGAGAGAACGGAGAGAGAGAGAGAGAGAACGGAGAGAGACAGAAAGAATGGAGGGGGGAGGGAGGGGGAGAGAGAGAGAGAATGGAGTGAGAGAGAAAATGGAGAGAGAGAGAGAGAGAGAAAGTGGAGAGAGAGAGGGAAAGTGGAGAGAGAGAGGGAAAGTGGAGAGAGAGAGGGA
>NW_025965720.1:26057-27202 GCF_021869965.1 Rhincodon typus | reverse complement strand
CTCTCTCCATTCTCTCTCTCTTTCTCTCTCCATTCTCTCTCTCTTTCCCTATCTCTCTCCCCATTCTCTCTTTCCCTATCTCTCTCCCCATTCTCTCTCTCTCTCTCTCCCCATTCTCTCTCTCTCTCTCTTTTTCCTCTCTCCATTCTTTCTTTCTCACTCCCTCCCTCTCTCTCTTTTTCCATTCTCTCTCTCCCTCTCTCTCTCTCTCTCTGTCTTTCGTTCTCCCTCTCTCTGTCTTTCGTTCTCTCTCCCTCTCTCCGTTCCCTCTGTCTTTCGTTCTCTCTCCCTCTCTCCGTTCCCTCTCTGTCTTTCGTTCTCTCTCCCTCTCTCCGTTCCCTCTCTGTCTTTCGTTCTCTCTCCCTCTCTCCGTTCCCTCTCTCCGTTCCCTCTCTGTCTTTCGTTCTCTCTCCCTCTCTCCGTTCCCTCTCTGTCTTTCGTTCTCTCTCCCTCTCTCCGTTCCCTCTCTGTCTTTCGTTCTCTCTCCCTCTCTCCGTTCCCTCTCTGTCTTTCGTTCTCTCTCCCTCTCTCCGTTCCCTCTCTGTCTTTCGTTCTCTCTCCCTCTCTCCGTTCCCTCTCCCTCTCTCCGTTCTCTCTCTCTGTCTCTCTCCGTTCTCTCTCTCTGTCTCTCTCCGTTCTCCCTCTCTCCGTTCTCTCTCTCTCTATCTGTCCATTGTCTCTCAATTCTCTCTCTCTCTTTCTCTCTCCAATCTCACTCTCTCCATTCTCTCCCTCTCTCTATTTCTTCATTGTCTGCCTCTCTCTTTTCCTATCTCTCTCTCCATTCTCTCTTTTCCTATCTCTCTCTCTCCATTCTCTCTCTCTCTCTCCCCTTTCTCTCTCTGTCTCCCCTTTCTCTCGCTCTCTCTCCATTCTCTCGCTCTCGCTCCATTCTCTCTCTCTCGCTCATTCTCTCTCTCTCTCTCTCGCCATTCTCTCTCTCGCCATTCTCTCTCTCGCCATTCTCTCTCTCGCCATTCTCTCTCTCGCCATTCTCTCTCTCTGTCTGCATTCTCTCTCTCTGTCTGCATTCTCTCTCCATTCTCTCTCTCTGTCTGCATTCTCTCTCCATTCTCTCTCTCTCCATTCTTTGTCTCTCCATATATATCTCCATTGTCTGTCTCTGTCTCCCTCGCTCTCTCTCC
>NW_025965720.1:25335-25557 GCF_021869965.1 Rhincodon typus | reverse complement strand
TCGCCATTCTCTCTCTCGCCATTCTCTCTCTCGCCATTCTCTCTCTCTGTCTGCATTCTCTCTCTCTGTCTGCATTCTCTCTCCATTCTCTCTCTCTGTCTGCATTCTCTCTCCATTCTCTCTCTCTCCATTCTTTGTCTCTCCATATATATCTCCATTGTCTGTCTCTGTCTCCCTCGCTCTCTCTCCGTTCTCGCTCTCTCTCCGTTCTCGCTCTCTCTC
>NW_025965720.1:24767-25325 GCF_021869965.1 Rhincodon typus | reverse complement strand
CTCGCTCTCTCTCCGTTCTCGCTCTCTCTCCGTTCTCGCTCTCTCTCCGTTTGTCCATTGTCTCTCCTTTTGTCTCTCTCTCCATTCTCTCTCTCTTTCCCTGTCTCTCTCTCAATTCTCCCTCTCTTTCCTTTCTCTCTCTCTCCAACCTCTCTCTCGCTATATCTCCATTGTGTCTCTCTCTCTCTCCCTCTCTCTTTTCCTATCTCTCTCTCCATTCTCTCTCTGTCTCTCCATTTTCTCTCTCTGTCTCTCCATTTTCTCTCTCTCTCTCTCCATTTTCTCTCTCTCTCTCTCCATTCTCTCACTGTCTCCGTCTCACTCTCTCCGTCTCACTCTCTCCGTCTCACTCTCTCCGTCTCACTCTCTCCGTCTCACTCTCTCCGTCTCACTCTCCATTCTCTCTCTCCATTCTCTCTCTGTTCTCTCTATCTCCATTGTCTCTCTCTCTTGCCCTATCTCTCTCTCCAATCTCACTCTCTAATCTCACTCTCTCTCCCTCTCGCGCTCACTCTCTCCCTCTCGCGCTCACTCTCTCCCTCTCGCGCTCACTCTCTC
>NW_025965720.1:23235-24667 GCF_021869965.1 Rhincodon typus | reverse complement strand
GTCTCACTCTCTCCGTCTCACTCTCTCCGTCTCACTCTCTCCGTCTCACTCTCTCCGTCTCACTCTCTCCGTCTCACTCTCTCCGTCTCACTCTCTCCGTCTCACTCTCCATTCTCTCTCTCCATTCTCTCTCTCCATTCTCTCTCTGTTCTCTCTATCTCCATTGTCTCTCTCTCTTGCCCTATCTCTCTCTCCAATCTCACTCTCTAATCTCACTCTCTCTCCCTCTCGCGCTCACTCTCTCCCTCTCGCGCTCACTCTCTCCCTCTCGCGCTCACTCTCTCCCTCTCGCGCTCACTCTCTCCATTCTCTCTCCATTCTCTCTCCATTCTCTCTCCATTCTCTCTCCCTTCTCTCTCCATTCTCTCTCCATTCTCTCTCCATTCTCTCTCCATTCTCTCTCCATTCTCTCTCCATTCTCTCTCCATTCTCTCTCCATTCTCTGTCTCTTTCCTTTCTCTCTCTCTCTCCTTTCTCTCTCTCTCTCCAATCTCACTCTCTCCATTCTCTCTCTCCCTCCCTCTCTCTCTCTCTCCATTCTCTCTCCACTCTCTCTCTCCATTCTCTCTATATCTCCATTCTCTCTCTCTCTTTCCCTATCTCTCTATTTCTCCATTGTCTCTCCCTCTCTCTTTTCCTATCTCCATCTCCATTCTCTCTCTCTCTCCCCTTTCTGTCTCTCCCCTTTCTCTCTCTCTCCATTCTCTCTCTCTCTCCATTCTCTCTCTCTCTCGCTCATTTTCTCTCTCCATTCTCTCTCCTCTTTCTCTCCTTCTCGCTCTCTCCATTCTCTCTCGCTCTGTCCATTCTCTCGCTCTCTCCATTCTCTCGCTCTCTCCATTCTCTCGCTCTCTCCCCCTCGCGCTCTCTCCCCCTCGCGCTCTCTCCCCCTCGCGCTCTCTCCCCCTCGCGCTCTCTCCCCCTCGCGCTCTCTCCATTCGCGCTCTCTCCATTCGCGCTCTCTCCATTCGCGCTCTCTCCATTCGCGCTCTCTCCATTCGCGCTCTCTCCATTCGCGGTCTCTCCATTCGCGCTCTCTCCATTCTCTCCCGCACTCTCTCTCTCTCCATTCTCTCTCTCTCCATTCTCTCTCTCGCCCTCTCTCTTGCCCCCTTTCTCTCCCTCCCTCTCTCTCTCTCCATTCTCTCTGTCTCCCTCTCTCTCTCTCTCCGTCTCACTCTCCGTCTCACTCTCCATTCTCTCTATATCTCCATTCTCTCTCTCTCTCTCTCTCTTTCTCCAATCTCTCTCTCCAATCTCTCTCTCCGTTCTCTCTCTCTCTCCGTTCTCTCTCTCTCCGTTCTCTCTCTCTCTCAATTCTTTCTCCATTCTCTCTCTCTCGCTCCAATCTCTCTCGCTCCAATCTCTCTCGCTCCAATCTCTCTCGCTCCAATCTCTCCCGCTCCAATCTCTCCCGCTCCAATCTCTCCCG
>NW_025965720.1:23023-23225 GCF_021869965.1 Rhincodon typus | reverse complement strand
TCTCTCTCTCTCCCTCTCGCTCATTCTCTCTCTCCATTCTCTCTCTCCATTCTCTCTCTCCATTCTCTCTCTCTTTCCCTCTCTCTTTCCCTCTCTCTCTCCCTCTCGCTCTCTCCATTCTCTCCATTCTCTCTCTCTCTCGCTCTCTCCATTCTCTCTCGCGCGCTCCCCCTCTCGCGCGCTCCCCCTCTCGCGCGCTCCC
>NW_025965720.1:20406-22523 GCF_021869965.1 Rhincodon typus | reverse complement strand
GATCACAAAGAGCAGAGATCCCAGAACAGATCCCTGTGGTCACCGAGCTCCAGGCTGAATACTTTCCATCTGCTACCACCCTCTGTCTTCTATTGGACAGCCAATTCTGTATCCAGACAGCCAAATTTCCCTGTATCCCATGCCTCCTTACTTTCTGAATGAGCCTACCATGGGGAACCTTATCAAATGCCTTGCTAAAATCCATATACACCACATCTACTGCTCTGCCTTCATCGATGTGTTTTGTCACATCCTCAAAGAATTCACTGAGGCTTGTGAGGCATGACCTGCCCCTCACAAAGCCATGCTGACTATTTCTAATCAAGTTGTGCTTTTCCAAATAATCATAAATATTACGTCTCAGAATCCTCTCCAATAATTTGCCCACCACAGAAGTAAGACTGACCGGTCTGTAATTCCCAGGATTATCCCTGTTCCCTTTCTTGAACAAGGGAATGACATTTGCCACCCTCCAATCATCTGGTGCTACTCCAGTGGACAGTGAGGACGCAAAGATCATCGCCAAAGGGGCAGCAATCTCTTCCCTCGCTTCCCGTAGGAACCTTGGGTATATCTCATCTGGCCCAGGGGACTTATCTATCCTCATGTTTTTCAAAATTTCTAGCACATCCTCCTTCCTAACATCAACCTGTTACCTGAAAATTAATACCTGAAATGAGGAAAGGTTGGACAGACTGTGATTGTTTCCATTGTAGTTTAAAAGCATAAGAGATGACTGAAGAGTGTAAGATCCTGCATGGCCTTGACAATGTGAAAAGGTGGTTTTCTCTTGCGGATCAGTCTGGAACTAGGAGGAGCTGTCTGAAATTTACAGATCACCCAAATTAGGCAGAAATGAAGCAAATCTTTTTTTGTGTCAATGATTTTCGGGACTTTGGAACTCTCTGTCTAAGTAGTGGGGTCATTGAATATTTTTAAGGTGGAGGTGAGTAGATTCTGGTTAAGCAGAGGAATCGAGGGTAGGTGGGATGTGGAATTTGAAACATAAATACACCAGCATTGATCTTATTGAATGGCAGAGCAAGCTCAAGGGGCCAATGGTCTACTTGTGGTCCCAATTTGTACATGCGTCACTCTCTCTCCCAATGTCTCTAGGCAGTGACACCCTTTTCAGGCAGTCTCTCTCTCTCTCCCCTCCCCACCCCCTATTCCCTCCCTCCCTCCCCCCTCCCCCTCCCCCCCCCATTCCTCCTCTCTTGCCCCCATTCTCCCCCTCCCCACTCCCCCTCTTTCACCCATTCCCCCCAGTCCATCTCTCTCCCCCCACTCTCCCCCTCCCTCTCTGTTCCCTCTCCCCGTTACCCGCTTCCACCATTCCCCCCCTCCCCGCTCCCCCTCTTTCTCCCCAATTCCCCCTTTCCCCTGTATTCCCTGCCTTGTCCCCTGTTCCCCCCACTCCCCCCTCTCCCCATTCCCTCTCTCCCTTCGTACCAGTTGATGTGCAATTTCGTATCCATCTGGGTTCATGGAGGGCAGTAGGTGGATGCGGGTGCTGTGAATCAGTTCTACAATGCGGGGCTCTTGCTGTAGGTATTTCTGACACAGGAACTGCATCAGTAGGATCAGGAGCTCCCGGCCCAGAACCTCGTTCCCGTGCATTCCCGCAACATACCGAAACTCTGGCTCTCCTGAAAAATCCAAGCACAGCCACAATTCACAGGGAATTCCAGGCAAATTTCCCAAAGGCAATCCCAAATTGTACCCACAAACCCTGGATTGGACCCCCATTCCCACCCCCTGAGGAAATCACACTTACCCAATTCGTGGACTCCTGGATTGTCGGATATCTCCAGGACGTAGAGTTTGAGACCGCGGTAACTTTTGCCAATGCTGTAAATCCTGGTGATAGACGGGCACTGTCTGCGAACCTCCCTCATCACCTGGAGACACACAGAGAGGGTCAAACAACAACAAAATCAAGGACACGGTCACCAAGCCCCTCCCATCAGGCACCAAGCCTCTCTCCCATTCACCAAGCCCCTCCCATCAGGCACCAAGCCACTCCCACTATGCACCAAGCCCCGCCCTAGGCACCAAGCCCCTCCCACCAGGCACCACACCCCTTACCCAGGCACCAAGCCCCTCCCCCAGTCACC
>NW_025965720.1:17962-20323 GCF_021869965.1 Rhincodon typus | reverse complement strand
TCATCAGGCACCAAGCCCCTCCCACCATGCACCAAGCCCCTCCCATCGGACACCAAGCCCCCCCCCCAGTCACCAACCCCCCCCCCAGGCACCAGCCCCTCCCACAGATAACAAGACCTCCCATAGGCACCAAGCCCCACCCACAGGCACCAAGCCCCTCCCACAGGCACCAGCAGCCCCTCCCATCACAGGAACCAAGGCCACTCCATGTCAATTCCTGGGGCCATTTCAATTCCATTTCTCTGGAATCAAAAGCTCGTCTCAGTAACAGTGACCATGACAACCATCATCAACTGTTGTAAAAACCCATCTGGTTCACTCATGTCCTTCAGGGACAGAAATCTGCCGTCCTTACCCAGCCTGGTCTACATGTGACTTCAGTCATACAGGAATGTGGTTCACTCTGAACCGTCTCCCTCCAATGGCCTCACAGTCACTCAGGAGAAAGTCTCAACAAATGAATGACAGTGACCCCCCTCCCAGTGATTCCAGTGATCCTGCCGACAGTGACCCACCCAAGTCAGTGATCCACCCAGACAGTGAGCCCCACACCAGGGATCCACCCCCAAATGGTGACTCCCCCCCGCACCTCCCAGGTTCTTACCTGTCTCAGCTCCTGATAGTTGTGGTGTTTGAAATCCAAGTCATCAGAACTTGTCACCTCCTGCTTCCAGTAGAAGAAATTATTTGGATCTGGGGAATGGTTTTAAAAAAAACCTCAGTGGTGAGCGGGAGAGAGACAGAGAAAGACAGTGAATCAGAGAGAGAGAGAGATCGAGACAGTGGAGATAGACAGGGAAATACAGAGAGTCAAGACAGAGGGATCGAGGCGGAGGGAAGGAGAGATAGTGGGACATATATAAACGAGGAACAAGAGTAGGCCACTCAGCCCTTTGGTCTGATCTGCCATTCAATGCGATTATAGCTGACCTGGATTTAACATCAACTCTACTGTCCTGAATATCCTCCAACAACCATACAGCTCGTTAATGTCCTTTAGGGAAGGAAGCTGCCATCCTAACCTGGTCTGGACTACATGTGACTCCAGACCCACAGCAACGTGGTTGACTATTAACTACCCTCTGGGCAATTCAGGCAATAAATGCTGCCTAGCCAGGGATGCCCACATCCTGTGAATGATCTTTTAAAATAAAGTCCCAGCACTGATCCCTGTGGAACCCCACTGGTTCCAGGTCACCAATCTGAAAAAGAACCCCTTATCCCCACTTGCTGTTTCCTACCCATGAGCCAATTCTCTCTCCATGGCAATATGTTACCTCCAACACTGTGGGCAACTTGTGTTATAACTTAACCTTTCATGAGGGACCTTGATGAACACCAATTGGAAATCCAAACACAGCACATCTACTGGTTCTCCTCTATTCACTCTGGTTGAGACTTCCTCAAAAAAACTCCAATAAATTAGTCAGACACAATTTCCTTTTCATGATGAAATGCAGACTCTGCTTGATTAGACTATGATTTTCCAAATGTTCTGCGGTGACCTCCTCAATAATTGATTCCAGTACTTTTCTAACAATAGATGTGGGGCTGATCGGTCTGTAGTTACCCACTTAGTGCCTCCCTTTTTGAGTTGGGTTGTCACATGCAGTTTTCCAAATCCCTGGTACTTCTCAAAAATCTAAGGATTTTGGGAAGAGAGATGGAGAGAGATAGAGGTGGTGAGAGAGAGAGAAAGACAGAGGTGGTGACAGAGAGAGAGAAAGAGAGAGGTGGAGAGAGAGAGAGATGGAGAGAGGGAGAGGTGGAGGGAGAGAAAGAGAGGTGGTGAGAGAGAGAGATGGAGAGAGGGAGAGGTGGAGAGAGAAAGAGGGAGGTGGTGGGAGAGGGTTGATACCTGACAGAGCACAGCCCAGGATCTCTGCTCGGAGACAGATGGTCCCATTTGGAAACCAGCTCTGAGGGTTAATGCGGAAATATCGAGCAACCACAGGAACTGGGAAAATCGTCCCAACCGGAGTGTCCGGATCTGAGTTTCCAGGAAAGACCTACCCGGCAGCAAAATGATGCAGGGTTAATGGAAATGTAACTGGCGCAGAAACTCTGCCTCTCTCCCCTGCAACATTTCCCCTTATCCCAGACACAGGTCTAACCCCCTCCCCTAGACTCCAGCCTGAGCCCCTCCCCTCCCCCAGACTCCACTCTAACCCGCCACTTTCCCCTCCCCCAGACTCCACTCTAACCCCGCACTCTCCCCTCCCCCAGACTCCACTCTAACCTGCTACTTTCCCCTCCCCCAGACTCCACTCTAACCCCGCACTCTCCCCTCCCCCAGACTCCACTCTAACCTGCTACTTTCCCCTCCCCCAGACTCCACTCTAACCCCGCACTCTCCCCTCC
>NW_025965720.1:11025-17462 GCF_021869965.1 Rhincodon typus | reverse complement strand
CCTGCTGTGTTCCTCCAGCTCCACACTGTGTTATCTCTGACTCCAGGATCGGCAGTTCTTACTATCTCAAAGTAATCTTAAACTGCCTTTCTTCCACGGTGACAAAATATGTTTGGGAACACACAGTGGCCTTCCAGTTTGAGATGAACAGCAGGATGCAGTGGTGGGTAAGCAAGGGAAAATGGTACTTTAAAATGAAAGCATACTCTCTCTGACTCTGTTGTATTAAAATAAAAGAAAACAAAAGGATCTTGTAACCACGACACCTCTGCCAGTAGGCTGTTGGGATGCAAACCCATCCAAGGGACAGTGTGCGGCTGATCCTAACCCCAGAAAGGTGCAGAAGGCCTGGACCTCCCTGGAGCACTGGCTGACTCCTCTCCTAGCAGGAGGCTGCCTACAGGCAGTTAAACTGGAGTCTGCCTCTTGTGAGGAACTGGAGACAGACTGGAAAACCCTAGCCCTCCTTTCCTTCTTTAATTTACTTCAGTAATCTCTTAACAAGCCCAGAAGCTGCTCAGCACTTCATTTGCAACAAGACCATGGGCTGTGTATGGGGCAGCGGAAAGCTGCAAACTGCCTGATAAAATTATTTGTAACATCTACATCCCTCCTTGTATCGTGTCAAGATCCAGCCGTTGCTGTCACAGGAGCAGTTTTTCTCTAATCTTTCAAAGCACAGACTCCCTTCTTACATTTAGCTGACAGCAACAGATCACATAGCAATGACTGAAGAAGGCTTTAGCCTCGATCTTCCAATTGGAGGCCAGATTTACCCTGAAAGAAGTTCATCACGATCTCTCAGAAGTCCTGGTGCATTGACTACATCATAAATACCTGGGAAGTTGAAACTTGCAAAGGACAATTAGCTATTTCTCTGGAATCCTTCAAAAAGCCCCAGTGGTGAGTTAGAGTCAGAGACTTTAGAGGTTTCCAACTTACTTTATTTAATGGGTGGCTAGGAAATGTTAGAGAAATGACAATCTGATCTAATTCCCAGCTAATTATAAATCTGAACTCTACCCACTACACCCCGCCTCAACCATCCAATCGCTCATGTCGATATTCCCCCATCCCAACACCCACCAACCCACTTATCCCCAGTCACTCTCCCTCGGAAATAGGAATTACAACTTAATTGGGAGGTTCTGATCTTGGGATTTGTATGAGTAATCCCGGCAACACTTCTCCATCACCCAATATGAGTCAAAGGCAGGAATATCTGGTCATTCATTAACTTGTTCTTATGGGGGATTTTCCTGTGTGCAATTGGAAGTTGCAGAGACTCACTTTAAAACTAATCTGATTGTAAAGCACGTTGAGTTATCAGGAGAATGTTTGGCACTGTATAAATGCAAATTTCTTTCTTTCATATCTGTAATGAAAAAATGATGAATTGTGACTCTCATCTTTCTATCCTCAGAGATGTCAATGGAGATCACAATTCACCTCGATTTCGACATTTTGGATAATACCAAAGCAGATTGTGTGTGTTATTTCAATCAAGAATGATTCAAACCGCTGCAAATTATTCTTTAGGATGACACAGTATTGACTTCTGATTTTCAAATAGTTGCCACTCATGGTAAATTGAATTCCTAGTCACTATCTGTACTGGAAAATGTCTGATAAAGCATCACAATTAGGTAAGGTTAGTAACACAGCAAGGTGCATTTTCTATAGCATTTTGTTAATGTAGTAAAACACTTCACAGAGGCATTATTAAACGAAATTTGACATCGATCCACAAAAGTAGATGTAGACAACACAAAGCCTGGTCAAAGAGGTAATTTTTAAGAAAAACTGAAAGAACTGCGGATGCTGGAAATCAGAAACAAAAACAGAAATTGCTGGAAGAGCTCAGCAGGTCTGGCAGCATCTGAGAGAAATTAGAGTTAATATTTCAGGTCGAGTGACCCTTTCTGAGAACTAATTGTAACTAAGAAAGTGTTGGTTTTTGGGCAGAGGATACAGTGGGGGTAGGGGGTAAGGAGTAAATGATAGGTCGAGATAGAGCTCAAAGAGAGGGAAGGACAGACGAAGGAGTGGATAACAGTCAGCCTAGGAGAATGATTAGCTGCTAAATGAGACTGTTAGTGTCTAACCTCATCCCGCCCCCTTGACCTGTCCGTCCTCCCTGGGCTGACCTATCCCCTCCCTAACTCTCCACCTACTCTCCCCATTACTGGCCACCTATCCCCTCCTCTATCCATCTTCTATCCGCCTCCCACTCTCTCCCTATTTATTTCAGAGCCCCCTTCCCCTCCCCCTTTTCTGATGAAGGGTCTAGGCCCGAAATGTCAGCCTCTCTGCTCCTATGATGCTGCTTGGCCTGCTGTGTTCATCCAGCCCTGCACCTTGTTGTCTCGGATTCACCAGCATCTGCAGTTCCTACTATCTCTGTTAGTGGCTAACAATGAGTTGTGTATAATTGCAGACTGTGTAATAACAAGAGATAGTAAGAACTGCCAATGCTGGAGTCAGAGATAACACAGTGTGGAGCTGGAGGAACATGGCATGGCACGGTGGCACAGTGGTTAGCACTGCAGCCTCACAGCGCCGGGGACCCGGGTTTGATTCCAGCTTCGGGCGACCGTCTGTTCGGAGTTGGCACTTTCTCCCCGTGTCTGCGTGGGTTTCCTTTGGGTGTTCGGTTTCCTCCCACAGTCCAAAGATGTGCAGGCTAGGTGGATTGGCCATGCTAAATTGCCCGTAGTGTTCAGGGGTGTGTGGGTTATAGGGGGATGGGTCTGGGTGGGATGCTCCAAGGGTCGGTGTGGAATTGTTGGGCCGAAGGGCCTGTTTCCACACTGTAGGGATTCTATGATTCTATGAGCGCAGCATCAGAGGTAGAGGAAAGCTGACGTTTCGGGTCGGGACCCTTCTTCAGATATAACAATAACAGACATAACAGTAATAACAAGGCCTGGTATGTGGGGGTTGGTGTAAGACAATGGGAGAAACTCAAGCCCTAATGTTGTTGAACTCGATACTGAGTCCAGAAGGCTGTAGAGTTGCCAAGTGAAAAATGAATTGCTGTTTTTCAGCTTGAGCAGTAGGTTTTAAGGTCTATCCCAAAGAGAGGCAGCAATCTCTGGAGAAGAAGTCTTAGAGTATGAGCAGCTAAAGACACAACTGCAAATAGTGGGGCAATTAAAACTTACAGAATGAATGCAAATACCATTGTGGTCTGAAGAGTTGGAGGATGTTACAAAGATAGGGAGAGATGAGGCCATGAAGGATTCTGGAAACAAACATGAGAATGTCAAAATGAAGGCACTGCTTGACAGGAAATGAGTGAATGTGGGTTGATTGGTGAAGGGGTTCGATGCAATTTAGGACACAGCCACAGGATTTTAGTTTAGCTCAGGTTCACAAAGGCTGGAAGCTGGGAGTCCAGATGATAGAACATTGGCATAGAGTTAGCAAAGGCATGCACGCGGGCCTGAGCAGCAAATGAGCTGAGACGGTGCAGAGTCATGTGCCCTATGTTACAGAGGTAGTTTTAATGATGGTGTGCCTGCGTGGTTAGAAGCCCACCATGGGGTTAAATACACCACCAAAGTTTCAAACAATCTTATTCATTCTCAGGTCATTGCCAGGGAAAAGAATGGAGTTGGTGGCTGGAGAACAGAATACGTCATGAGCAACAAAACAATGGCTTCAATCTTCCTAATATTTAATGCCAGCAAATGGTGTTACGAATATCCAGTTCATGGTTCATGTGTTATAGTATATATTGTTTTAGTTTTAGGCATTAAAATTTCTCACAATAGAAATTGAGATAATTGCAATTGAAGCACTTTGAAGTTTAGTGCACTTAAAAGGTTGGAAACACGAGAAGATAAGAACGTAACAACTAAGAGATAGAGGAGGCTATTCAGCCCCTCAAACCTACCCCACCAAGTCAGCAATGGCTGATCTGCACTAGCCCTCAAGTCCTCTTTATTTGCCAGCTCCTCACAGCCCTCAACTCCTCAAAATTCTATCTTCCTCTTTAAATACTTTTCGGTGATCTAGCCTCCACAGCTCTCCAGCGTAAAGAAATACCTTTGTATCTCCACTTTAAATGAGTGTCCCTTTATTCTGTAAATATGTTCCCTCATTCTACTAATAGAAACATCTTCTCAGCATCTACCCTGTCGAGCCCCATCAGAATCTCAATTAAAATGCAACAAAGAACTGCAGATCTAGAAATCTGAAACATAAACAGAAATCGCTGGTCAAATTCAGGAGTCGGTGCAGCACCTCTGGATAGAGAAATATTTCAAGTTTCAAGTTCAATGACAATTCTTCAGAACTGCATTCAAACTAATGGCAATTCAGAAGGTTAGCCATGCTCGTCCAATGGAATCAGAATGTAAGAGATGGTGGCTACAAAACAGCAAAGGGCTTACTTAACTGGAGATGTGGATCTGCAATGCTTGCAGCAATGGTAGTTCAGAGGGCATTAAAGCTAAATGAACTTAAAAGTATTCAGTTAAGCCTGTTGGTAAATTTGATGATTGCAAAGCTGACTACATTGTCATGGAGATGGGTGAAACTTATAAACACCTTAAGGTAGGGTTTAAATTTATCTGGGTGTGTGTTTGCCACAGAAGTTAGTTACAACTAGGAACTGGGAGAAGGAAAGCAGAAGGAATAGAACATAGAACATAGAACAGTACAGCACAGTACAGGCCCTTCGGCCCATGATGTTGTGCCGAACTTTTACCCTAAACCTAAGGTCTATCTAACCTCTACCCTACCTTATACTATCATTCATATGCCTATCTAATAGCCGCTTAAATGCCCCTTATGAGGCCGACTCCACTACCCTCTCCGGCAATGCATTCCATGCCCCTACCACTCTCTGAGTAAAGAACCTACCTCTGACATCTTCCCTATATCTACCTCCACTCACTTTAAAACTATGCCCCCTTGAAATAGCTACCTCCACTCTAGGAAAAAGTCTCTGGCCGTCCACTCTATCTATATGTTGCTGTTAGCAGACTCTAGGGACTTTGGGCAGGATTCCCTAGCAGCTATTGATGGTTCAGCGCATCTGAAAATTGGATGAAGGAAGCATTTTCTTGAAGCAAATGCAAAAGATTGGAGCTCAGAGAAATTCAGCAGTAGCTCAGTGAAGCTAACTGTTTGATGAACCTGAAATTAGGCACTTGAGAGCATTTTCTAGAGTCAGCGCAACCTTAGCTTAGTGAGAAAAGAATAGCTACCAAGATATGAGCAGTTGTTCACATAGTCTAAGATGGAGAGACTTTAGAGGGCGTATTAAAGCCAGATCATTGAAAGTGAAGTAGTGGAATCCCTTGTGACGGAGGTAGAGTTTTAATAAGATTTGATGACCCACTGTATCATGAATGCCAGTGATGGATTGCTGGGAAATTCATGGAAAACACACAGACTTGATTGCATTTGTTATTTTAAGGTGTTTGACCACGATTTGTCTGTTATCAATGTTTACCACATTCTGTTAATTCAGAGTATTAGATTATAAGCACAACATATATATATATAGAGATATATATTTACATTCTTCCTATAAATTTTACATTGTACATTGGAGATTGTCTTACTATTCTAATTTTGTCTAGTAACATTTATTCTCTTTGTTCAGAACGGTGGAATCTTGTGGCTTTATTCACTTAGTAATTGCATAGAATCTCAAAAATTATTTGCTTGATGTTACTTGTCCCTAGTCAGGCAGTGACATAACGTTAGCAATCTGATCAAGGATCAAAGCGTTAGTTTTCATGTTTACCAGAGCAATTATAGGTTTTCAAAATTTTTCATTGCGTTGCTGACAGTAAGGATTTAAAAACCAGGGCCCTGTGAAGAGCAGTAATGTAGGTAATACTAATGAAGCAATTAGTACAGGAGCTTATTACACATTTTCCTTCAATTCTGAGAGCAGTCCTCAATTCATAAACAAAAATGTCAAGCAATAAATACACCTGCCAAGTAGCATAAAAAAATTGAACAGTAAATTAGCATTCAGATCACTTTCTGGCCTGCTGTTTCTAAAGGAATATATATTGTTGTGGATGTTGTATGTGAAACTTTTATCCAAGGTCTTTTGCTGTGTGCGGTCTCCTCTCACTTTGTGAAACTGCATATGATATGATTTTGATATGAAGTAAAATATCTCTTCAGAGTTCTATAAATTGCCCACGTATCTGACCTAATATAGCAGGTCTTCCTGAACCTTGTCCCACTGTGACCCCTTTCCACGGCTACAGCTCCACGGTGGGACACTGGGGGAGAGGACGTGTACTGTGAGAATGGTGGTAGGCAAATGCTGAATGCTGAGCAAAC
Organism: Rhincodon typus; assembly: GCF_021869965.1. Taxonomy (NCBI): domain Eukaryota; kingdom Metazoa; phylum Chordata; class Chondrichthyes; order Orectolobiformes; family Rhincodontidae; genus Rhincodon; species Rhincodon typus. The sequence continues at coordinate 11,147 of NW_025965720.1, read as the reverse complement.
TGCATAAAATTCAGAGACAGCAAGAACTGCCGATGCTGGAGTCAGAGATAACACAGTGTGGAGCTGGAGGAACACAGCAGGCCAGGCAGCATCAGAGGAGCAGGGAAGCTGACATTTCGGGT
>NW_025965720.1:2641-10525 GCF_021869965.1 Rhincodon typus | reverse complement strand
CACACACACACACTCTCAAACACACACACACACACTCTCAAACACACTCACACACTCTCAAACACACATACAGACACACACACTCTCACACACACACTCTCAAACACACACACACACACTCACACACTCTCAAACACACACACACACACTCAAACACACACACACACACACACACACACACACACTCTCAGAAAGACACACACAGACACACACTCTCAGACACACACTCAGACAAACACACATACAGACACACACACTCTCAGACAAACACACACACACACACACACACTCTCACACACAAACACTCAAACACAAACACACACACACACTCTCTCAAACACACACTCAGACAAACACACACTCAGACACACACACACTCAGACACACACACACACACTCAGACACACATACACACACACTCAGACAAACACACATACAGGCACACATACACACTCTCAGACAAACACACACACACACACACACATACACACTCCCAGACAAACACACACACACACATACACACTCCCAGACAAACACACACACACACACATACACACTCCCAGACAAACACACACACACACGCACACACACATTCTCATACAGACACACATATGCTCTCTGACCAACACATTTACAGACAGAGGCACACACACTCAGCTGAACATATTTCCAGACACACACACATGTATTCACAAACACACACTTACGAACACACATAATCAGAAATACATATACAGATGCACATAAACACACATAGACATACGTTCTTTTATACACTCAACCACAAACATACAAAAAATCAGCTAAGACAATGCTGAAATATTTCTATCCATCTTCAGCCAAAAGTCAATGAGCACTCTCCATCTCCTTGAGAGGTCCCCAGCATCACAGATACCAGTCTTCAGCAAATATCAAGAAATGGCTGAAGGCACTGGATACTGCAAAAAGCTATGAGCCATGACTATATTCTGGCAATAGCATTGAAAACATGTGCTCCAGAACTCACAACATCATTAGCCAAGCTGTTTCAGTCCAGCTACAGCACTAGCATCTACCCACCAAGATGGAAAATAGCTCAGGTAAATCCTGTACACAAAACACAGGACAAATCCAACCCGGCCAATTACTGCCCTGTCACCAAACTCTCAATCATTAGCAAAGTGAAGTGGTCATCGACAGTGCTGTCAAAAGAAAAGGACCCGTTCACAGGCACTTAGTTTGGGTTCCACCAGGGCCACTCAGCTCCTGATCTTGCCACAGTCTTCACTCAGACATAGACATAAAAGAGCTGAATTCCTGAGCCGAGGTGAAAGTGACCACCCTTGGCAGCAAGAAAACAATTTGTCTGGTTGTGGCATCAAGGAGAAGCAGCAAAACTGGAGTCAAGTGGAGTCAGTGGTAAAACTCTCTGCTGGTTGGACCTTTGCCTCAAATTCGTTGCCGTTATTGGAAGTCAATCAGCTCACACCAAGGATATCACTGCAGGAGTTTCTCAGGGTAGAATTGTAGACTCAACCAACTTCAGCTGTTTCCTTATTGGCCTTTCCACCACATCAGTTCAGAATGTGAGGGGGCCCGAGGCTGTAGCAGTTCAAGAAGACATCTCACTACCACCTTCTCAAGTGCAATTGGGGAAAGGCAGTGAATGCTGATCTAGTTAGTGGCACCTACATCTCATGAACATTTTTTTTTAAAAAGACGTAATTAGACAGTAACTGGGAAGAACTTTGAACACTCAGAGATAGTAAGAACTGCCGATGCTGGAGTCAGAGATAACACAGTGTGGTTGGGACCCGAAATGTCAACTTTCCTGCTCCTCTGATGCTGCCTGGCCCTGCTGTGCTCCTCCAGCTCCACATTGTAAGAACTCTGAACACTGTTTTCTTTTCATCAAAGTGATGTTGAAGCCATTTGCAATAACCCCTACCACTACCACCTCTGACAGTGACTCCATGAGCACAGACAGAAGGCCAAACAGGGGACATCGTGATCTGTTGAAACAGAACTGGGAGGAAGTTGTGTGTTGATATTTTTCAAAAGTATTATTGACACAAGGAATAAGGAAAACACAGTCGATATATATGGGATTTTCATAAACATTTTGGCACGATTTCACATTAGTGATTGATGATGGTGAGAAAGTAAAAGAAGACACAAGATTGAAAATATAGTTTAAAATTGAAGTAGGAACATTCTGAATGGAAACTCTCCACGCTAAGAAAAGGTTCCTTGCAATGTCCTGAAGGTCAATCCTGGGACATTTTACCAATTTGGAAATACATACGTGAACTGGGAAGGCATAAATAAACACAACATTCAAGTTCTCTGCGGTTACAAAAATATCAGGAAGTGGATTAAAAAAACAAGAACGATGTGGTTAGATTCAAACAGTTCTCATCTCGTAGTTGACTGGGTTAGCCTATGGCTACCCTAGTTCAATGGGGACAAATAATTGATCAGGGTGTGAAAGGACCCGAGGAGGGAAGGCACATGAAAAATAATCAAGGGATAAACATCTCGATTATATGCTGAAAGTGTTATTCCATGTGTTCAAATTACCTCAGTCCATTCTTAACCATGTAAAACCAAGGAAAGATGATGGGTCTAGGCCCAAAACGTCAGCTATCCTGCTCCTCTGATGCTGCTTGGCCTGCCGTGTTCATCCAGCTCTACACCTTGTTATCTCACAATCTCAAAGACCTTGTTTTATTTTTGTGCTCTTTTAAAACTGTGGGCTGAATGAGAAAGAACTGTTTTAACCTAGAGACTTACAAGGATGGTTGCATGTTTTGAAAATTAGGAATTTAATACCAATTGTGAAGCTTGTTTGTGTAATGTGCAGATGAACTGGGGCTGAGGGGTTGTTTATAAGTGAAGCTGATTGTGGGTTGGGGATGTCAAAGATTACAAAGGTTATCTGCCTGCCAACAGCAAGGTGATTGGTTGCCAGTTAGCTGAGAAGCTTAGGCTGTGAGCAAGGTGGAGATAAACTCATCAGACCAGAAGAGAAACCAGCAGGTCTGGAGCAGCCTAAAAAAAAAGTCTCTCTTGCAGTTCTCTGCAGTAAGCCACTTTAAACCTGAAGAAAACCAGACATTCTTTCCTCAACAGTTTAAGTGACTTTGAAGTGGATAAGCCAAAGACTTTTCATAAGTGCACCAGCCACCCTGTGCCTCTTACAAACCAGTGAAAGCATTCAGAAAAAGGAATGTTGAACAGAAACCTCTGGATCAGCAAGAACCAAGTATATTCTGTGTGTGTGTGTGTGTGTGTGTGTGTGTGTGTACGAGTTTATAAGGAGTTTAGATTTTTAATTTGCAGAGTTTGCTTCATTTAGTCTAATTTTTTTTCCTTCAGCTAGAATCTAATGACCTGTAATAAATAGTGATTTCTTGTTAAGTACAGAAATCTCTCACATGCTTTCTATCAACCTGGGGTCTGGAAATCAGGAATTTTGCATATTCCTTAACTCTGGGAGTAAGAGGGCTTGATTTCCAGTGCACTAACCTATTGAATCATGACAATATACATCCATAACACTAGCCCTAAAGAACAAAGATTTATAGCACCTTTCATCACCTCAGGCTGTCTGAAACTGCTATTCACCCAAGAAATTACTTATGATTCACATTCACCCTAAGAACATGGGGAACCCACCTGCTGCTTTGTGTGTATGTTATAGTGATGTCGGTTGTGAAATAAATATTGACTGGAACACAGGCAATAACTCACCAGTCCTTCTTTGAAGAGGATTTCTAATATTCATTTGGAAATGCTGATGGGGTTCCAGTTTAACCACTCATCTGAAAGATGAGATGATTGTATGGAAGCTAAGCACTTCAGTTTTCCAGCAGGCATCTCATCGGGAAAAGCAAAGGCACCTTTTATCAAATCAACCAAATGGTATTAGCGCAGAGTGGCTGAAGAACAATGAATTCTCAAGCTTCATAAGTCAGCTGTCTCCAGATTTCACATTTAGAGAGCGAAATGCCAACCTTTTGTGAAACTACAAAGGGCAAAGAGAGGTCATAGCCTTTGGGTTATTCTCAAGTTTATGGATATATTCACACTCAGATATCAATATAGGAGTCAAGGAGAGAAAAAAAAACACAAAGGAAAATGGTTGTGACTGTTGGAAATCATAGAATAGAATCCCTACAGTATGGAAACAGGCCCTTCGACCCAACAAGTCCACACCAAACCTCAGAGCATCCCACCCAGACCCATCCCCCTATAGCCCACCTAACCTACACATCCCTGAACACTATGGGCAATTTAGCACGGCCAATCCACCTAGCATGCACATCTTTGGACTGTGGGAGGAAACTGGAGCACCCAGAGAAAACTCACGCAGACGCAGGGAGAATGTGCAAACTCCACACAGACAGTCACCTGAGGCTGGAATCGAACCCGGGTGCTAACCACTGTGCCACTGTGCTGCCCCTACTCACTCATTTCATTCCAACAGCATCTCTACAGGAGTTCCTCAGAGTAATGCCCTAGGCCCAACCATCTTCAGCTGGTTTATTAATGACGTACCCTTCATCATAAGGTCAGAAGAGGGGATAACTGCACAATGTGAGGTATCATTAACTTCTCTTCAGATGGTGAAGCAGCTGATATTCATATGCAGCCAGGCTTAGTCACCACTCAGGTTTTGGCTGAGAGGCGCCAAGTTACATTTGTGCCATACAAACCCTGGACAATTACCATATTCAATTAAAGAGAATCTAATCAGCTACCCTTAGCATTACCGTTGCTAAATTCCTCAGTGTCAACATCCTGGGGATAACAATTGACAGAAAATGAACTTGACCAGCCATATAAATGCTGAGGCTAACAGAACAGGTCACAGACAAGGACCACTGCAGTGAGTAACTCATCTTCTGATTCCCACCATCTACCAGACAAAAGTCAGGAATGTGACAGAATAAGTTCCACTTGCTGTATGGGTGCAACTCCAAAAAACACTCAAGAAGCTTGACACCATCTTATTGGCACCTCATCTAATATCGTATTAATGTGGTTGACTGTTAACTGCCCTCTGGGCAATGGCGAAAAAATGCACTCATCCCATGAATGAATAAAAAATATTCAATTCTTTGCACTGCAGCACCAAGTTACCAACTAGAACACATGTCAAACCTGCAACCTCTACCAGATTGGAACACCACCAGCTGCAAGTTGTCCTCCAAGCCATCCACTGTCCCGATTTGGAAATATATCGTTGCTTCTCCAGTGTCGCTGGGTCAAAATCCCAGAACACCCTTTCCAACAATCTCGTGGGTGCTCCTACATTAGATGGGCTACAGCCATTAAAGAAAGCGTACCACCATCACATTTCCGGGGCAATCAGAAATGCCTAACAGATGCTGGCCCAGTAACATGCTGCATTCATTGAAGGAACAACAGTAAATCAACAATTAGGCAACAGTTTCCCAAAATTATCCAGTGAAGTAAGGGGTAGAGTTAGATGCCTCACAAGTCAATGCTCCCATAGTTGTGTTGTGGTAAAGTACCTCCTCAATAGAACATATCTGCACTGAACACTTGTTCAGTGACGTTCCTTTTGACATCCAACTCAGCAAATTACATGTAATCTGTCCTTTATGAGAGTTTGGAGAGTGTAATAAAAGCAAAGATAAAGGGATGAGATGGATGAAAGTTTAATGCATACAGTTTTCAGATAATGTCAACTGTGGCCTTAGGATTTAGTCTATGAAGTATTCCCAATTTGAGGATCAGTTAATTTAGGGAATTCCAGTTTTAGACGAACACTGGAATTTGTGAAAATCAATAATTTTCCAGAGATACAGAGATCAGTTACCATCATGTGACTGTTAAGAATTAGTTATTTGGCTAGGTGATGCATGTAATCTCAAAAGATCAATGAATAATTCACTTCAGTTGACTAAATTCATTCTAGTCAATGTATCAAGTAACACCACTGTTTTCATGTACATAAAGTTACTGACTACAGCCAGATACAAAGGTCACAATACATACTCTTGCTTTCCCTGACAAAGTAAAATGTAGGGAGGAAAGTTAGCATAGAAACATAGGAACAGCAATAGGCTATTCAGCCCCTCAAGCTCGTTCCATCATTCAATGAGATCATGGCTGATCTACAGCATAACTCCATATACCTGCCTCCCCTATTAATTTTTGATAAACAAAGTGATCTACCTTAGATTTAAAATTAACAACTGCATCATGTTGAGATTGTACAAGACGTTGGTGAGGCCTCTTCTGGAGTACTGTGTACAGTTCTGATAGGCCTGCTTTAGGACGGATATGACTAAATTGAAGAAGGTTCAGAAAAGATGTTGCGAGGAATGAAAGGTTTGAGTTATAAAGAGAGACTGGATAGACTGGGACCTTATTCACTGGAGCAGAGGAGGTTGGAACGTGAACTTATAGAGGTTTATAAAATCATGACGGGCATAAATAAGGTGAATAGCAATGGTCTCTTTGCTAGGATGAGGGAGTTCAAAACTAGGGGGTGCATTTTTAAAGTGAGAGGGGAAAGATTTAAAAAGGACGTGAAGGACAACTTCTTTTTTAAACACTGAGAGTGGTTCATGCATGTAATGAACTGCCAGAGGAAGTGGTGGATGCAGGTACAGTTACAACGCTGAAAAGACATTTGGATAGGTACCTGAATAGGAAAGGTTTGGAGTGATACAGACTGAGCACAGACAGATAGGACTAGTTTGGTTTGGGAACATTGTCGGTGTGGACTAGCTGGACCGAAGGGTCTGTTTCCATCCTGTGTGACTCTATAACTCTATCTAATATCATTTATGGAAGAGAGTTCCAAACATCTACTGCCCTTTGTATATAGAAGTGCTTTTTAACATGTCCCCAAATGGTCTGACCCTAATTCTCAGACTGTACCTCTAATTCTAGAATCAGCAATCAATCGGGGTTATCTTTATCTACTCCGTCTTTTCCTGCTAATAGCTTCAAGACTTTGATTAGATCACTGTTTAACCTTCTAAATTCTAGACAGCACAGGTAAGGAGAAAACCATTACTCACTACATCATTCAGGGATGATGACAGGAAGTAATTCTTTACACAAAATGTAGCATTACTTCTGAAACTCTCCTCCTCCCCTGAAAACGTTGTCAAGGCCGGGAGTGGATTGAAATCTCTAGCATTTGTGTGAGGGGAGGGTCTCAAGGTTTAAGGAACATAGATAGGAGATTGGAGTTGAGTGAAGGTTGGCTGTGAGTTCATTGAAAGGTACAGTTTTGAGGGGTTGAATATTATTTCAATGGAGAGAAACTGTAGAATGGTGTACAGAGAGATCTGAAGATGATGAATATGCAGGGCCATTGGGAGAGGGGTTGGAGAGGCTATCACCAATTTAATGATTCCAGGAAACTGAAAACATGAGACAACAGGGTGCAGGGCTGGATGAACACAGCAGGCCAAGCAGCATCATAGGAGCAGAGAGGCTGACGTTTCGGGCCTAGACCCTTCATCAGAAAAGGGGGAGGGGAAGGGGGTTTTGAAATAAATAGGGAGAGAGTGGGAGGCGGATAGAAGAGGGATAGAGGAGAGGATAGGTGGAGAAGAAACAAACAGGTCGAAGAGGCGGGGATGGGGCCAGGAAAGGTGAGTGTAGGTAGGGAGTTAGGAAGGGGATAGGTCAGTCCAGGGAGGACGGACAGGTCAAGGGGGCAGGATGAGGTTGGTCGGTAGGAGATGGAGGTGCGGCTTGAGGTGGGAGGAGGGGATAGGTGGGAGGAAGAACAGGTTAGGGAGGCAGGGACGAGCTGGACTGGTTTTGGGATGCGGTGGGGGGAGGGGAGATTTTGAAACTTGTGAAATCCACATTGATACCATTGGGCTGCAGGGTTCCCAAGCGGAATATGAT
>NW_025965720.1:0-2141 GCF_021869965.1 Rhincodon typus | reverse complement strand
TGGCCTGCTGTGTTCATCCAGCTCTACACCTTGTTATCTCAGACTCTCCAGCATCGGCAGTTCCTACTATCTCTCAGTCAAAACGTGGATTGACTTTTAGTTATCATCAAGATGTCATAGTACACTTGGCCTGCCATGAAAGTTGCCCAATTATCTGTTGGATCCTGCTCATAAGACTTCAGGAAGTCAATATGTGTAAGGTGAAGAATGGGTACTGCTAATTTTAAGTCTGAAGCCTAATCTTATGAATGTCCACTGGTAAATCATTTTGATAGCCTTTCCTTCACGCAAGTGAGAATTTCCACACTGCAGTTTCTACTAATTGTGGACCATACGTCTCTTAGAGTCATAGAGTCATGCAGCACAGAAACAAGCCCTTTGGCTCAACTTGTCCATTCGACCAATTTTCCGCAGCTGAACAAGTCCCCCTGCTGTGTTTGGCCCATATCCTTTTAAACCTTTACCTTCCATGTCTCTGTCCAAATGTCTTTTAAATGTTGTAATTGCACTCGTGCCTACCATTTCCTCTGGCAGCTCGTTCCATATATGTTAAGGAAGAAGGAAAGGAGTCGCAGTCAAAAAGCACAATTCATCCCCAGGACTTCCCAAAAGTTTCCAAACCACTTATGTGCTTTTCAAAGTATAGTCAGACAGCACCTTAAAAACCCACGACCACTTCCATCTAGGATAAGGGGAGCAGACAGATAGGAACATCACCACCTCCAGGTTTCCCTCCAAACCACTTATTGCTCTGTCTTGGAAACATATTGCCATTCCTTCAGTATCATTGGGTCAAATTCCTTGAACTTCCTCCCCCACAGCATTTTGGGTCTACGGACTAGAGCGGCTCAGGAAAACAACTGTCCATCACCTTCTCCGGGGCAACTAGGGATGGGTAATAAACATTGTCCCAGCCACTGATGCCCATATCGTGTGAATTAATTGAAAGGACCTCTGGAGTGAAACTTGAACCCATGGCTCAGAGGCAAGAGGACCAGCAATGAGTGAGGGCTGACCATCCCTCAGGTTGCTGAGTGAGGATGTTCTGTTGCTTGGGCTGGGGGCGCGGAGATTGCGCGAAGGGTTTTGAGTGGATCCCAGGATGGGGTGACACAGGCAAGTGCTCATGACTTGTGGGCAATTTCTGTTCTGTTCTTTCTGGGCTGTGAGAGGAACATTGGAAAATCTCGCCCCATTCGATTTTTCTTCTACTCATTTTTGTTTTGTTGTGGACCTCTGACCTGTCATGTAAAGAATTGATTTCGTCCCAACAGTGGAAAACAAAACACACGCATGTTTCATAAGCGGAAGAAGAGGGCAGTTGAAAGCATTCCCAGTTCTCTGGTATTTTCATTTCAAAGGCCAAGGTATACAGAGATAAGCACTGGAAAGAGTACTGAGTGCATCTGTAACTGTTGCTTTCTTCTTATTATTTAAACACCTTGGCAGAGTTTACTCTGCTCAGATTTAGAGATGTTCATCTTGGACCAGTTACGCACGCCCTTTCCTTCCTAAGTGCCATTGTCCAATTCTCCATCAGTTATTTGAACTGGATGCTCAGAGTCTGGTTTGACCTGATTTGTGATCCATGAGTTAGACATGGGTCCTCCAAATGGTGACAACCCTCATTGTCCCCAGCTGGAATAGGAAAGATACCTTCTGGGAAAGTGAGGACTTGCAAAGTATCGTGCCACAGGATGTTGGCACACTGTCTATGTGTGGTTGCCAACGCCTACTTTTAATATTATTTGTCAAGCGTTTGTAAGTGGAGCACTTCCATTAATGCCAGACAACATAATACCAGCTCTCTCAAACAGCCACAACAGAATAAACACTTACAAATGTCTCAGTGTCTATTGACAAGGCTGTTTAAGAAAGGGAATTGGATACGTATTTGAAGAGGGAGAATATAAAAGGGCATCCCAAAACACTTTACAGCTGCTGAAGCACTTGTGAATTTCAATCATTTTTGCAATGTCAGAAACACAGTAGTCAGTTTACAATCAGCAAGATTCCACAAACAACAACATGACAATAGCCAGATCATCTGTTTTAATGATGCTGGTTAAGGGATATTTTTGGGATATCAGTGGTTGACAGCTTTGCTGAGCTGGCAGAAAAGTACAGAATAAGCTGCCAGC
>NW_025965719.1:145535-159126 GCF_021869965.1 Rhincodon typus | reverse complement strand
GTGATGGACACGGTGAGATAGTGATGGACACGGTGAGATAGTGATGGGCAGATTGAGATCGTGATGGATACAGTGAGATAGCATTGGACAGAGTGAGATAGTGATGGACACAGCCAGATAGTGATGGACACAGCGAGATAGTGATGGATAGAGTGAGATAGTGATGGATAGAGTGAGATAGTGATGGACACAGTGAGATCATGGTGGACACAGTGAGATCATGGTGGACACAGTGAGATAGTGATATAATGAGAGAGATGGTGATGGATAGAATGAAATAGTGATATATAATGTGAGATAGTGATGGAGAGTCACTTAGTTGTAGGGAGATAGATAGTGATGGATAGAGTTAGATGGTTGTGGATAGTTATAGATAGTTATGGATAGTGTTGGGTGGTTACAGATACAGTTAGATATTTATGGATAGTGTTAGATAGTTATAGATAGTGTAAGATAACTAGGGATAGAGTCAGGTAGTTATAGATAGATTTATTAATAGATAGCATTAGATATTTATGGATAGAGTCAGGTAGTTACAGTTATTTATGGATACTTATAGTGTTAGATAAAATAGACTTACACAGTCATAGACAACGTTAAATAGATTTCGATAGAGTCAGACAGTTATAGATAGAATTAGCTATTTATACATAGCATTAGATGGTCATAGATAGTGTTAGATAGTTATGGATAGAGTCAGATAGTTAGAGATAGTGTGAGATTGTCATAGATAGAGATTGATGGTTATGGATAGAGTTAGATAGTTATAGATAATATGGCAGTTATGGACAGAGTAATATAGTTATAAATCATGGTAGATAGTTACTGATAGTGTTAGATAATTACGTACTGAGTTAGACAGTTATATGTCATGTTCGATAATTATGGATAGAGATTGATTGTTATAGATTGATTAAATGGTCATGGATAGTGTTAGATAGTTATTAGACCATAAGGTATAGGGAAAGGAGTAGGCCATTCAATAGGATAATGGTAGATCCAACACTCCTCATTTTCACCATTCTGCCCTTTCCCCATAATCCTTGATTCCCCAACTGATCAAGAATCCATCTCAGCTTTAAATATCTGTAAGGAATTTGCCCCCACAGCTCTCCATGGCAGGGAGTTCCAAAGACTCACAACCCTCTGAAGAAATTCCTCCTCATCTCAGTCTTAAATTGGTGCTTCTTTGTTCTGAGAATGTACCCTCTGGTCCTACACTGTCCCACAAGGGGAAACATCCTCTCAGCATTGACCCTGTCAAGCTCTTTAATAATCCTGTATGTTTCAACGAGATCACCTCTCATTCTTCTAAACTCCAGTGAGATTGATAGTTTTGGATAGAGTTCAATCGTTATAGATGATGTTAAATAGTTATGGACAGAGTGAAATAGTTACATGTCACGCTAGATCATTTATGGGTAGACTTACATGCTTTTACATAGAGCTAGACAGTTTTGGATAGAGTTAGGTAATTATAGATATTTATACTCAGTGGTAGATAGTTATAGATAATGTTATACAGTGATGGATAGAATGTGATAATTATCTTTGGTATTAGATAGTTATGGACTGTGTTAGATATAGATTTAGATAGTTATAGATAGCGTTATATAGTTATAGATAATGTCCAATAGTTATGTATAGTGTTAGCTGGTTATAAATAGTGTTAGATAACATCGCTAGAATTAAGGGAAAACTAACTGAGAAGCGAACTGAGGGTTAGGGTGATAGATTTTAATGAGAATTATTTTGATTTATACATTGGCTACGGGGTGTTGCTGGCTTGACCAACATTTTTTTCTCATCCCAATTTGACCGAAGGGCAGTTAAGAGTCAACCCCATCACTGTGGGTGTGGAGTCACATATAGGCCAGATCATGTGAAGACGGCAGATTTCCTTCCCTAAAAGCCATAAGTGAATGTGATGGGTCTCTACAACAGTTGACAGTGGTCACATGGTCACCATTAGAATTGTTTTTATTTCAGATTTTTTTTTAAATGAAGGGAGGAGGTTCGAGCAGAGCAGGAATACAGCACAGACTGGTTGGGCTGAATGGTCTGTATCATGCACTGAAATTTTTCAAATAAACACATTCCCAAGATGTCATTATCTCCAAACAATGGAACTTTGACCAGTTTCTGTGAAGACCCTCAACTTTGGCACAATTGGACCACATCATGGCCAATGATCCTTGCTCCAAGGAGAACCTCTGGAACTCAACTTGCCTGTACCAGAGGAATCCAGGAGAATTAACCAGGATTCACCTCTGGCAGCTACTCAGTGATCTGGGGAGTTGGGATCTGGCAGTAAGCTGCATGTTCCTTGACCCTGGTGAGGCTGAGGGAGATGGGAGGCCATCAGCTGCACCCTCTTCATTGCAGTTCACAGGAATGGTCCTCAAATAATCTGATAGTTATGGAGGAAGGATTGTCCTTTCACTACGTAGCCCCTCGCCTCCTCAGAAGGTGCTTGGAAAAGTGAGTAAGTGTGTAAATTCTATTCAGCAGAACTCAGAAAGTTCAACATTGCAAAACTTGCAACTCTCTGCAAAATCTTGCGTCTGAAATTTCAAATATCCGGTTTGACTTTCAGCCAAAGCTCTTTGAAGCTTCACGCCGCAGATAGAGAGCAGAGGCTTGGGGAAAATCAAACCGCCTCTCTCGCTGTTTCCTGCTGTCATTTCCTGAGCTTTTTTTTTCCCCACGATTTAATTAAACGCATACCAGAGGGGGTGTGGCCAATTCTTCACTCAGACACTGCGCAAACTGAAGCTTCAACTGAGGTTACGAGCTTTTGTGACTTTCCCTGCTTAATTCCCAATTTCTGGGCTGCCGCACTTCTTCAGTGTGTACGTCTGGAATGACCATTACGTGTAACACCAATGTTAGAATGAGGTGAATCCCAACCAAGAGCAGGATCAGACAACAGCAGCTGGAATGTCTTCCTGAGGTCTCCATTGTCTTCACTGCGTCTGCTCTGACGAAGTATCGAGACCAGCTGGGTAAGTGAAGCTGACTTTAAAGACTGATTGTGTGAGGCTGGGTCTGACAAAGGGGCTGCCTTTATTTTCAAGTATAGAGCAATAATCTTGGATGTGGAAGGGTTTCTTCTGCACCTCTTCAGAGTGATAGAAAGCTTAACACGAAATATAGGGCCCACCGGGATGGGTCAGCAACAAAACAGGAGCCAACATCAACTAAAAGTTTATTCAGAATGTTGCCAAGGTCAGAATTTATTTTACAAAAGTCCAACAGTTATGTGTTAATTGTTGCTTCAATGCTACTGTGTTCAGAGGAGGAAGAGAGAGAGACACAGAAAGACCCAGAGAATGGGGTTCGGTTAACAGGGCGTTGTTTCATACGTGGAAATCTGGCCAGATGTTTGGGAGGGAGATGTTTGCTATAGATAGGCATTCTGCTGACTCAGCCTCTTACAGTGGCCTGTGCCAGGTCTTCAGAGACTGCAGGCTCCAGATACATGGAAAATATCTTTTAAAAGTATCAGGGGAGAGAAACTCTGTCTGAAATGACTTTCCTCTAAAGCCTTGTTGATGTATCCATAAACTTTGGCAGGTAAATGAGAAAGCAGACGCATGAACTAATCTTGCTGGGTAAATGCAGAACTGAGACGCACTGGAGAAATCCTGCTTCCTATTCACCAAGTCCTCAGTTGACCACTCCCTATAGTTTTCTCAATAAAAACCGAAAGAACTACAGATGCCATAAATCCCTGTAGTTTTCTCGTTTCCTCCTCCAGAAGAGTTATACCCTCATCTGAAAGTTTTCCATTTATTCATTCTTGGGATGTGAGTGGCATTGACAAGGCCAATGCTTGTTGTCCACCCCCAACTGCTTTCGAGCTTCAGTACTTTCTGAAAGCTTCACTTGTTCTCTATTTCCTATTCATTTAGTCGATGTTACATTCACTTTCTTTTCTGCTGAAAGACAACTTCTTCCTCATCCTTCACTGCCTCACAAAAATTCCAAAACTCTCATCATGACTTTGTTGCCAATAGATTCAACCATCCCACTCTCCTCCCAGCCAGTTCCCATCTTGTAACTTCAGTTCATGCAAACCCCTGCTCCCTGTATCCTCATTCACCCCTGGTCACATTTCCCTATCACCCTTCACTGACCTGCATTGGATCATGGTGTAGCAACACTTCAATTTTTAAAAAACTCACTGACATTTTGAAAAGGTGATGACCTTTGATCAGGTGTTCCAGAAGAAGTGTGAACTTTGTTCATCTTTGCTTAGAGGCTGTTGGCTCTGCTAAGCATTGTGTAGAATTCTCTGCTTTAAATTCTAGCCTCACCTCTGGTTTGATGTCTAATTCTGTGTGGAAGCACCTCATTAGTATTAACTGGGTGAACAATGCTACACAAATGCAAGTTGTTGTTGTGAACTGGATCCCAGTGAGGGGACTGTTTCCGTGTGCTGCTCCTGGTGTAACTGCAACAGGAAACAGTCTTCAGACACCTCTCCTGCTACAGACTCATTGAGATTCCCGAACACACTCAGGTGAACATAGGTGAGTGGTGTGAAGGTGGCTGACAGTGAGCAAAGTCCAGTGAACTGCTGCTGAGGCTTTGAAAGGGTTAAAGATGTGGAGGAAGCAGCTGGTTTTCTCACAAAGCTGATTTGCCCAAAAACATGTTTACAAGGATGAATGAGCCTCTGTTCTATTACCCTCATCCTAATGACATCCCTGCGGATATTACATTAGATTATTTTTATATAAAAGTTCCTGGAGCAGATTATCCTGGGCCTCTAATTAGCACAGTTCTGATCCCAGCTCCCTCCCTCTGGTACAGTTTCCTATTTCTCTGTACAGTTCCTACAAACAGCAGAGAACAGGCATTGTACAATCTTTCACCCTGAAGGCTGAGGGTGAGATCAAGCAGGAAACATCAGATACAGTGAGAGAGACCAGGGTTGGGCTGGGGCATAGCGCTCTGATGTTGGAGGAGATGCCAGGGACAGGATAGTGTTCCTTAATAAAAAACGAAAAGAACTGCAGGTGCTGTAAATCAGGAACAAAAACAAAATTGTTGGAGAGGCTCAGCAGGTCTGGCAGCCTCTGTGAAGGAAAAAACAGAGTTAACATTTTGGTCCAGACCCGAAATGTTAACTGTTTTTTCCTTCACAGATGCTGCCAGACCTGCTGAGCTTTTCCAGCAATTTTGTTTTTAATAGCGTTGCTTCTTTGAGCCTGAATTGACCCCATTCAGTTTCTTAGTCTCTAACTCAATCCTATTTAGCTGCCTGCTTACTCTCCCCAACAGAAATCTATCCAACTTGAATCTTGAAAATTGTAATTGTCATTCCTCCTTCCTGTCAGCATCCATAGCCTTTCAAGATGGAGGTTCATCTTACTATGGCCCTTTCCGTTAGGAGCTGGTTCCTGATTCCAGTACTGAGCAATCTCAATCCAAGTTTAAAATTAAATCCCTGATTCGAAGTTCTCCTGTGACAGAAAATAGTTTCTCTCCATCAAATCAGGAAATCATCTTAAACAGCTCCATCAGATTGCTGTTGCTCCAGGGAATGGTAGTTTTGTTGATGCAAACCTTCCTCACAGTTTAACCTTTTGGGCCCAGTTCTGGACCCTCTCCAAGCTCACTGGCACCCTTCCAGAGATGTAGGTCCCACATGCCCAGCGTTCTCGGTGTGTCATGGCGTTTTAGGGCTTCAGTTACAGTATTAACAAGTCACTATCTACACTCGTGACGTGGGGTTAGGATTTAGAATCCCATGCAGCTGGGGAAGTTAAATTTGGATAATTAAATAAATCTGGAATGTAAAATTAAACCTCCAGTCAGTAACAGTAATCAGAAATCTGCTAGTGTCATTCTAAGCACAGTTCTTTGAAATGATTTATCTCTGACTAGGCAGTGGGTTTGTGGCTTTACTCTGACTAGGCAATGGGTCTGTGGTTACTGGATTAGTAATCCAGAGACTGAGGTTAAAGGTCTGGGGAAATGGGTTCAAATCTCAGCACCAGAAACTGAACCAAACTAGCTGAATAAATATAGGAGCTACAAGAGCAGGTCAGAGGCTAGGTAAAAGGATGACTTGGGGAAGAGCAAGGCCCATTAAGGACCACATGGTAATTTGTGCATGGAGCAGGAGGATGTAGGTTGGGTTCTAAACGAATACTATTAAAGAAATTAGCATAGACAGAGAGGAGGGTCTGAGAAGTCTGGCAGGCTTAAAAGTAGATAAATCTCCAAGCTGGATGAAATGTATCTCAGGCTGGTGAGTGAGACAACGGAGGAAATAGCAGGGGCAATGGTAATAATTTTCAATTCCTCTTTGGCTACAGGAGAAGTGCCAGAGGACTGAAGGATAGTCAATGTGGTACTGTTATTCAAGGAGGGAGCAAGGGTCCACCACTCACTTCAGTCAGGAAGAAGGTATAAAAGTTTGAATACACATACAAACAGATTCAAGAACAGCTTCTTCCCCGCTGTTACCAGACTTATGACTGGACCTCTCAAATGTTAATGTTGATCTCTCTCTCTCTACACCCTCTTTATGGCTGTAACACTGTATTCTGCACTCTGTTCTGCAATCCTGATGCACTTTGTATGGTACGATCTGTCTGTACAGCATGAAAAACAACACTTTGCCCTGTATCGCGATACATATGACAACAATAAACAAATAAATCAATATAAGCCAGTCAATCCAGCCTCAGTGGTGCGGAAATTATTGGGAACAATTCAGAGGGACTGAATTAATCTGTACTCAGTGAGGCAGGGGTTAATCAAGCACAGACAGCATGGTTTTGTTAAGGAGAGATATCAAGGTGTAGAGCTGGATGAACACAGCAGGCCAAGCAGCATCAGAGGAGCAGGAAGGCTGATGTTTCGGGCCTAGACCCTTCTTCAGAAATGTTGTTGTTTTGTTAAGGGAAGGCCATGTATGACCAACTGTATTGAATTTTCAAACAGGGGACCAGGTGTGTAGATGAGGACAATAAATTTGATGTGGTCTACTTGAACTCCAGCAAGACTTTTCATAAGGTCCCATATGGGAGACTGTAAAGTAAGAAATCATGGGATCCAAGGACATTTGGCGAACTGGCAGCTCTTAGAACAGTTCTGAAGAAGGGTCACTGGACCCAAAACGTTCACTCTGATTTCTCTCCACAGATGCTGCCAGACCTGCTGAGCTTTTCCAGCAATTTCTGTTTTTATATCAGAGGAGCTTGCTGTTTGTGGTTAATATTTAGACTTGAATGGAGGAGAGTTGACGAGTAAGTTGACCAACGGATAGAAAAAATGGTGGAGTGGTAAACGGTGACAAGTAGCAAGTAACATTCATGCCACACAAATGCCAGGCTATGACTATCACCAATAAGAGACAATCTAACCGCTGTCCCTTGACATTCAATGGTGTTATCATCACTAAATCCCCTACTATCAACATCCTGGGGGTTATCATTGACCAGAAACTGAACTGGACTTGTCATATAAATACAGTAACCACAAGAACAGGGCAGAGGCTAGGAATACTGCAGAGAGTAACTCACCTCCTGACTCCCCAAAGCCTGTCCACCATCTACAAGGCACAAGTCAGGAGTGTGATGGAATACTCCCCACTTGCCTGGATGGATGTAGCTCCAACAACACTCGGAAAGCTTGACACCATTCAGGACAAAGCAGCCCACTTGATTGGCACCACATCCACAAACATCCACTCCCTCCACCACCGACGCTCAGTAGCAGCAGTGTGTACTATCTACAAGATGCGCTGCAGAAATTCACCAAAGATCCTCAGACAGCACCTTCCAAACCCACGACCATTTCCATCTAGAAGGACAAGGGTAGAAGATACATGGGAACACCACCCCCGCAAGTTCCCCTCCAAGCCACTCACCATCCTGACTTGGAAATATATCACCGTTCCTTTAGTCACTGGGTCAGAATCCTGGAATTCCCTCCCTCAGGGCATTGTGGGTCAACCCACAGCACACGGACGTAGCGGTTCAAGAAGGCAGCTCACCCCCATCTTCTCAAGGGGCAGGGAAATGGATGTTAGCCCAACCACATCCAGTGAGTGAATAAAACAACACCCCCTCAGGCATTCATTAAGTTTGAGTTGCTGGCTTTCCCAGCAACACCTGTGAAAGGTGAATCAGAGATAGTAGGAACTGCAGATGCTGGAGAATCCAAGACAACAAGGTGCAGGGCTGGATGAACGCAGCAGGCCAAGCAGCATCATAGGAGCAGAGAGGCTTGTGAAAGGTATTTGTTTTAAAATGAGCCACATCACTGCAGATCTGGAGCCACATATAGACCAGACCAGTAAGAATGGCAAACTCCCACCCACCCCCCCCCACCCCATACACCACTACCACTGTCACCCACCACCCACAAACCTCTCTCCATGTCCTCCTTCATCCCCCACCCACAACCCATTCCTCATCCTAACCCAAACCCTAACCTCACTCCATTCACCCAACACTCCACTTCCCACTCCCACACCCCCAACTCCCAATTCCCCATCCACCTTACACATCCACATATTTGCCTGTGCATTTCCATCCCTGTCTGCTAGGACCATCCCTCGCCCCTGCAGGGCCCCACCCAAACACCCACCTCCCCCAAGGACTCACTTACTCCCCAGGACCCCCTTACTCCCCAGGACCCCACACCACTCCCCTGCTCCTGCAGGACCCTACCAATTCCTCCAGAACCTCACCCCGCAGGACCACCCCATGACCCACCCACTGCCCCAGGATTTTGCACACACTGATTGTACATCACATACCGGTCGACACACCCATCCACCCACACCCCTGACTCCTTCATTCATACCCAACTTATACAGCCCCTGCCAACCATTCCCCCACCATGTCACTGCACCCCCAGCGCTGCCATCCTGACGCCCACACTATCCTCTTCCTGACTGTGCCCACATGGGAGAAACATTCCTCACCTCTGGAGCACCTGGAGGAAACCCACGCAGACACAGGGAGAATGTGCAAACTCCACAGGGACAGTCACCTGAGGGTGGAATCGAACCCGGGTCCCTGGCACTGTAAGGCAGCAGTGCTAACCACTGAGCCACCGTGCTGCCCCAGCACTAGGGACCTGGGTTCGATCTAAGCCTCAGGTAACACTTCCCTGTAGAATTTGCACGTTCTCCCCATGTCTGCATGGGTTTCTTCCGGGTGCTCCAGCTTCCTCCCACAGTCCAAAGATGTGCAGTTTAGAGTGGATTGGTCATGGGAAATTGCCCGTAGTGTCCAGGGACATGTAAAGTAGGTGGATTAGCCATGGGAAAAGCAGGATTATAGGGATATGGTGGTTGGGGGGGGGCGGGGAGTGGTGAGTCTGGGTGGGATGCTCTGAGGGTCAGTGTGAACTTGTTGGGCTGAATGGCCTGTTTCCACAAGGGATTCTATGATCAGTCCTACCGTAATCTGCAAATCCTTAACTGTCACTCATCACTCCAGTTGCCATTTGCTTCATCATTCCTTCCCCACCACCCCCACCCAGTGTCGATGCCTCCTCCCTACTAAAACTGTGTTTCACTCCCACTTGGATCATTCTGTTTGAGTCTCTCGATGGAGGCCAACAAAACCACAACTGGCTTAAACAGCCATCACTGGATCCGGCAGCGGCACATTATCCCCACTGCAAGGAGCTCATGAACCTTTCTGTTGGGAGACAGCTGCTTCTGTCTCTGCCCTCCCAGTCTCATTCCATCTCTCTGTTCCAACCATGGTCCTCCAAGCACAATACAGCCTTGAGGCAGCTCTGCCTTTGGAATCACTGCTGCATCTTGGAATCCTCACTGCCCCTTGGTTCCACTGAAAACATCTCAAACAGATCAGACTGCCCCACTAGCTTCAGTGTCTTGTTTGAAGCTGGGCATTCCCGGTGATAGAGTCGGGTAGAATGAGCCTAATTTGCTGTACAGTGCTCCGATCTGGAAGATAGCTCCATGTGCATGAGTCATACACCAGGGTAAGTATACAGTTAACTGCAAGAACCTCATCTCCACAGGAGGCTCTGGGAGCTATTACTCAAACTACATTCCTTTTGAAATGTGTGCTGCTAACATTGTTGGCATCATCTCTTTCTGGGACAGAGTTCAATGGGCACTGGCAAATGGCCAGTTACTCACTCACTCCATTACAGTGTAGTCCATGAGCTAAGGCAGTCCAGCCCAAACCTCAGTGCAGCCAGAAGTTTCAGTGCTGGTCAGGATTGAGAAACTGAGGGCCACACCTCCCCCAGCCCCCAGAAGCTTAGAAACCGAGCATGTATGGCCCACCCAGAGTATCCAATCAGCTGCCGTGAGGCCTTTTAAAGAAGACAGCTGCATCATTACCATAGGAAGTTTTTCATCTCATTAAAGATAATGAGGGGCCAGTTCATTCCCACTCCTGTGGTCTATTGCCAGATGATTAACAGTTTCTTTGTTCTCAGACTTGTCAGTGTATTGGTCGGGATTTTGTGTGCCAGTCATGTATTCTTCATTTTTACCCCGTTATATTGTGCAGAGTTTACACTCTACCCTGTATCGTACAGTCCAGAAGACGGTCTGTTTAACCCTGCTCTCTGGCCATGCCATGCTTTATGTGGTAATCATGCCAGCTGGGCTGGGCATCACCCTGAGCTGTGTGCAGATGCAAATAGCTGTCCCATAGCCCAGTGCTGAAACACAGGGAGGCAATGTTTAACACTGAAGGAGGCCAGGTTACCTGCTGCTTGACAGGAGGATAAACTTAGATAGCGACGTTCACACCCTCACGCTGACCTAAAAGGCATTTTTAGCTGATGAACTATTTTGAATTGTGGTTACAGCTTTAATGCAAAAAGCACCACAACCAAACTGTACACAGCAAGATCCCAGAAACAGCAGTGTGTCGATGACCAAACAGTTTCAGTGATGTTGGTTGAAAGTAAACATTGGCAGGAAATAGGATCACTCAATGTTACAGCACAAGAGGCCATTTATCCCACTTAGCCTGTGCCAGCACTACTCATTGATTTCCTATCCCTTGCTCTTTCTCCTTAGCTGTCACTTTCCCCTCGAATTACTTATTGATCAAATTTGCCTCCACTACCCTTTCAGGCAGCACAACATTAATCAGGGTAACTGTGTGTGGGTGCATATCTCAGCTTACCCTCCTTTGGAAATTACCTTCAATTCTCTCTCCACCAGCAATAATTTCACCCTATTTACTCCATTCAAACCCTTTCTGGTTTGAACAACTCAATGCTGAGAGATTCAATGTTTTAATGGAATATTATGTCACAGTTTGGGAATGCCTGTTTAACATTTTGTTTAACTTTGTTTAAGAATGGAAACTGTTTCAAACTCTCCATCTGAAATTCCCCAGGTCTCAAACCTGAGCTAAGTGGAAAGAATTCAGAATCGGGTCACACTAGGAAAAGGTCCCGAGAGCGGCAAACAGGTAATCAAGTAAATGCTGGAATATGGCCAATCTCCCTTCGGAGACTCATTAAATCTCAATCATCTGATTCAGAATGAAGTGGAAACTTCCAAAGTACAGAATGAGGCAAACTTCGCCTCATGCCCTCTCTCTGGGGCAGCCTGTAGGAACACAGGACTTTGGAGCAGGTGCAGGCCATTCGGCCCCTCAAGTTTACTCCACCATTCAAAGTCATCTATCTCAATGCAATTTTCCTGCCCAATCTTCAAGTCCCTTGAGGTCATTAGTCTGTCTTATTTCTGTCTTAAACACTCAATGGTTGTGTTTCCACAGTCCTCTAGTGAATGTCATAGATTCACCATCCTCCAACTGAAGAAAGTTCTCCTCGCCTCTGTCTCAAGTGCCCCTTACTCTGAGATTGTGTCCCCTCAGGTCTTGACCCTCCTTCTTAAAGTATGATCCCTTATTCTGAAATTGTGTCCACTAGTTCTGGTCTCCCCTGAGAGGACATGTCATCCTGGGATCCACATTATCCAGTCCTCTTGGGATCTTACAATGTTTCAATAAGATCACCTCTCATTCTTCTCAACTCCAATGGGTACAGGCTCAAACTTTCTTTGTGAGTTGTCTTCCTCAGAAATGAGTTGAGTGAACTTTCCCTGAACTGATTATAACACAGTTATATTATTTTTAAAATAAGGAGATAAACCATAGACTGTGCTCCAGATGTAGGTTCATTGACACATTGTACATTTGCATATAATATCTTTTATAGCCAGTGCCTTCGCAATGAATGCTAATATTCTGTTTGCCTTCCCAATCACTTGCTATTCCTACATTGTGAAATACTATAGGGCTGTTGTCTCATTAGAGACTGGCAATGGTTTAACCTAAGGGTCACCATGCCTCAGGTGAAGGAGAGTCCTTCAATGATAACCTCTGCCAGTGTGGGAATTGAACCCATGCTGCTTGATTTACTCTGCATCACAAACCAGCTATCCAGCCAACTGAGCTAAGCAACCCCACAGTTATATAACGACAAGAGGCTTCAGTTAGATTGTCTCGTGTTGGGGTGGTCAATGCCTGGGACTTGTGTTTCATATACCAAGGCACCCAGGTCCCTCGGTATCTTACAGTTTTGCAATCTCTCTCTCCATTTAAAGACAAATGCTGTTTTTTTTATTCTTCCTGTCAAAATGTAAACATTCACATTTTCCCACAACTGCCAGTTTCTTTCCTATTCACTCAAACTATCTATATTCCTTTGCAGACTCTTGATCTCCTCTTGGCAGCTTACCGTCCCAACTATCTTGTTGTTCTGGCAAATTTAGCTGCCATACATTCTGTCCCATCATCCAAGCCATTGGTATAGATTGTAAGGAGTTACGGTCCCAGCACTGATCCCCTCTTGTTACAGCTTGAACATGATAAGAACATTCTGCAGTGCAGTTGGACAGACTGAGATTGTTTTTCTTAGAGGAGAAGCAATCGAGAGGGGACATGTTTGAGATACACAGAATTATGAGGGGCAGAGATAGATAGATAGACAGGAAGACAATTTTCCCCTTGATGGAGGGATCAATGGCCCAGGGGCAGAGATTTAAGGTGAGGGGCAGAAGGTTTACAGGAGATGTGAGGAAAGTCTTTTTCACCTAGAGGGTTGTGGGAATCTAGAACTCACTGCGTGTGAGGGTGGGAGAGGCAGGCAGTGACCGAACGATAATGTCACTGGACTAGCATTCAAGAACCCCAGCCTAATATTCTGGGTTAAGTAAATGGGCAAATGAACTGTAATGTGGGAAAATGTGCAGTTATTCATTTTAAAAGGGAGATCAAAAGAACAGAGTATTATGTAAATGGAGAGAGACTGCAGAAAGCCGCAGCACAAAGGAACTTGGGGGAACTTGTGCATGAAACACAGAAAGCTAGCACACAGGAGCAGCAGGTAATCAGGAAGGCTCATGGAATGTTGGCTCTTATTTCAAGGGATGGGGTATAAGAATGCAATCATACAGGGTGGCCGTAACACAACATCTGGAGTACTATGAGCAGTTTTGGTTCCTTTGTTTAAGGAAAGGTATCATTTCAATGGAGGCAGTTCAGAGAAGGTTCATCAGGATAATTCCCAGTATGGAGAATAAAAAAATGAAAGAACTGCAGATGCTGTAAAT